>NC_056732.1:638039498-638286998 GCF_019279795.1 Protopterus annectens
TTTGTAGGTCCCCAATATCTTTATTTATGAGGTCCATGATGATCCTTTCCACAGCTTTGCAGACCAAGCTAGTCAGGCTTATGGGGCGATAGTTTCCAGGATCCGTTGAGGCACCACCTTTATGGAGAGGGACCACTGTTGCTGTACGCCACTCTTTGGGCACATATCCTGTAGTAAGGCTGAGATTGAACAGTAGTTTTATGTTTGGGTTTAGCTCTTCTTGGAGTTCATGTAGGATGCAGCCCAGGACACCATCTGGTCCCATTGATGCTGTGTTTTTTGCTTTGGAGAGGGTGGCTCTTACCTGAGCATCTGAGTTGTCAGGGGGGCAGCACTCTGCTGGGATAGATATTTGCCCTTTTGGTGGGGAGGGGGGGGGAGAAGTTAGCGCTGAACCTGTCAGCTAGGATGTTGGCAATGTCTGTGGGTTCGGTGTATTTTTTGTCATTTTGGACTAATTCTGAGCATATCTGGGAATTACCACCCAGGTTCCTAACATAACTAAAGAAAGCCTTGTGATTATCCTTAGTGTCCTGTGCAATTTTTCTCTCGAAGCTGGCCTTAGACAATTTTATGTGTGCCCATAGTTTTTTGCTAATACTGATCAGTGATGCCTTCCCTTTTTGGGATTTTGCTCTATCATTTAGTAGCTTGCTCCTTCTATTGTATAGTTTGTTTATGGCTGAGGTCCACCAGACAGGACATCTGCCTTTGGAAGACTGGGTCTTGGTTTTATTTGGGATCGCATGATCCATGCATTCCTGAAGGTGTTCATAGAATGCATTTATAAAGGATTCTGTGGTCTGGGCCGTATTTTCCACAGGCCCAGGGGCTTTGAAGGATTCCACTTCAGTTTTGAGGAGTGTGAAATTTGCTTTAGAGAAGTTTTTCATTGTGGTATTCTGGGCAGGGGGTGGGGTTGGGATGTGAATGTCCAGTGAGATTAGTTTATGGTCTGATCTTACCAGTGAGGGATACACTTCTGGTCTGGAGCATAGAGTCCCCATGTTGGTGATGATCAGGTCCAGTATGTTTTCTCCTCTTGTGGGAGTGGTAACAAGTTGTTCCATAGCATTTGAGTTTATAAATTCTAGGAACCTTTGGGCTAGGGTGTTGGAGCTAGATTAATGCTCCCAGTCTATGTTTGGGTAGTTGAAGTTGCCCAATATAATGGTGTTTGGAGAGACCTTCATATTTTCCAGTGTTCTCAGGAAGGCCGAGTGGGGTTCCTGGGTTTGGGATGGTGGTCTGTAGCAGGCTATAAACTGGAAGGCAGTTTTACCCACTGTTAGTTGCACATGGATAGTCTCTGATGCTTTGTGCTTTGCCACCAACCTGGAGGTGTGGGTATCTTTGATGAATATCGATACTCCCCCTCCTTTTGTGGTTCGGTCCAAGTTTTGGGGCCGAAAAGCATGGTATGAGGTATAACCTGGTAGTGCTGGGGTGCTCTCGGGAGCCCTGAACCAGGTTTCTGTTACTGCACAGATATCGATGTTCTCCATGCTAAGGAGAGTTTTGAGTGCGTGCATCTTGAGGTTTAGACTTCTGGCATTGAGTAGCATTACTCTTAGTTTCTTATCCCTTGTGATACCTATGGAGGTGGGTTTGTCTTTTGAGCCTTGCCTAAAAAAGGCACTATGGGGGTAGCAAGAGCCTTTGCCAATATCTGAAAGCCCAGGGGTGACAGGTGCAAGCCGTCCCTAGCAAAGCATCGTGGCTTGTCGAGCATATCATCCCAAGCTGACAGGCATTGGATCCCCTTTGAATGACACCAGTACTTAAGCCAATTGTAGAAAATTGATCATCTTGTCTTCATATTGTGGCATCATTCTTGGTGAGGGTAAGATGCTACTCAAGGTCAGGGTCATACCGGCCTGGGCTACATGCTCAGAGAGCTCCTTTATGTGTCTTTTCATGTAGTCCAGGGAGGTACGTCTCAGGTCATTCACACCAGCATGGACAATGACTGAGTCATATTTGTACTTGCCTTGGAGTGACCTGAGTGCTTGTGTTATGTGGCGGATCCTAGCGCCCAACAGGCTGCTCACCGTTACCCTCTCCTTGTTCAGCCTAGTGAGCGGGACATCAGTGTGCCTGACAATAGAGTCACCTATTACAAGTGTATCAGGTGTGTTGTTTAGTCTTAAGGACTGTGACTGTTTGGCACACTGGCTTTGTGAGATATGTGTTGCACGTGTTTTGTTTTGGGGTAGCGGCTGCTTGAGTGTCTGCTTTGGAGGTCTCTGCTGCTTCGGCAGATCTTTATTTAGAGCCTCCGGGTATGTTTTTGTGTGATTATGTGTTTGGTTTGCTGTCGTGGTAGGTCTATGTGAGACTGGAAATGTAGTGAGTGTGGTTTCCTTCTCCTCCTGACTGGTTATGCCAGTACTGAGTTGAGAGAGCTTAGCCTCCAGTTTGGCTATATGGTTGCATCTCTCACATGTGTTGGAATTTGTTGGGAGGAGGAGAGGGTTGTCTGTGTACATGAGGCAGTTGTAACATTGCCTCAAGATTCCCAGATTCACCAGATGGACCAGAGAGGAGATTGACAACTGACCTTTGGACATGCTAGAATAATATTGGGAATTCCTTAATAATTGAAAACCAGGGCCAGTGGGGAGTGAGGGTGTAGTGCTTTTAATTTTTAGTGCTGACTTATATAATTGCTTTAGTGAGCAAGTGCCAGGTAACTTAAGTGCAATGTGTTACAGGTAACTTAAATGCAAAAATGACAACCAGTAACTTTCTTTCAAGTGAAACAAGGAAATAAGTACAGTAAGCAATGCAGATATCACTAGTGATCCACAGAAGCGCTGAGAAGCTGCGTATTAGGTGGAATTAGCGTTCCAGGGAAATAACAAGCAAACAAACAACAAGCATATAAACAAAGCTAGATTCAGCAGGCCTGGATCTAGTCTATGCTACAGCAAACATGGTGTACCAATTTAAGTAAGATACAGTTCAAATATTCAGGCACTATAAACCTTTAACCAGAAATTCCCAGCTCAGAAGGGCAGAGTCCAGCCTCTTCTCCCACAAGAATGCAGACCACAAACCTTCTTAATGTAAAATAACTGGCCTGAAGCCCAAGTGCTTAAACCAGAACTAATACACTTTAAGAATAACAGACACTGGGCTCTCAGTCAGCAGTTCCCAACTTAGAAGGATGAAAGCTACCTGTCCTGCCACCACAGTGTATGCCACAAACCTTCCTAATGTAAAACAACTGGTCTGAAGCCCAAGTGCTTAATCCAAAAGACTTAGAATGATAGCTACACTTTAATCAAGTTACTACCAAGCAGTAATAAATACAATTGAATACTTTAGAGAATGCCTGGATTAGTACTCAAGTTACACAAACAAAGCTAGATCCAGCAGGCCCGAATCCAGTCTATGACACAGCAAACAAGGCGCACCAACTTCAGTAAGAAGCAGTTCAGATATGCATGCACTATAAGCCTTCAACCAGAAATTCCCAGCTCAGAAGGGCAGAGTCCAGCCTCTCCTCGCACAAGAGTGCAGACCACGAACCCTCTTAATGTAAAATAACTGGCCTGAAAGCCCATAACACTATGAACTCTATACCATCTGGAAAGAAAAAAATTACACGAATATCACTTGGTATGACAAAACAGATACATAATATACCACTGTGTAATGCACACTGTATGAAGCATATGTATACACATATGTTATATAGATGTTGATGGAGTAGCCCAATGTGTTAAGACTATAACAAGCAGGAACCACACAAACAAGATACGACAGCAACTATGCCACACAAACAAACCTTGCAATTTGTCTGTATTACTAAATGCAATGTAATCATCATTTAGCTGTGCACACAAGAAGTACATGCACATATATGCATTAATACACAGTCAGTGGCATATGACCAGTTGTAAAAATGAAATGTAAGCAGCATTATGGCTGGCTTAATGTACAGAAAATACAAGAAGTAATCCTTTTAACCAATAATGTCATATGAAGTGGCAATGTCATTGCTGAAAATGTAGTCAAACATAATTACTTATTATATGTATTGTTATATTCTTATGGGTGAAAGTTGGATTTGAATCCTTACAGCTTGTAATGTTCTACACTAAAGTCAAAACTACTAATTGCTGTCCCACCCACAGCATTCTGGAAAAAGAGCTGTAAACTATTTATCACTTACGTAGTTGTCTAATAATATTGTGATGAAGACAACTGTATATATAAATGTATGTCTAACTCACAACATGAATTCCTGGGCATATATATGTGTGTGTGTGTGTGTGTGTGTGTGTGTGTGTGTGTGTGTGTGTGTGTGTGTGTGTGTGTGTGTGTGTGTGTAAATGTGTATATATAGTGGTCTACTTTACAAAATCAAACTATAAAATGCTCGACTTTCATATGGCCGATACCATATGATCGAAAATTTGAAAGTCCGAACATGTAAAAAAATAAATAAATAAAAAATAAACTAAACATTTCCAGCAGGGGGAAAGCCACCCTGCACCCGCCACCCCCCCCGCTATTTAAATATACTAACTCTGAGATAGTACTATATTGCGGTAAAGGGAAATCTTCCCATTTCGCGCTGTATGGAGATCTACATTCAGACCGTTCAACTTTTAAAAGTTAGATCATATGGTCTCAGCCATATGAAAGTCTAGGTTTTAAAAGTTTGATGATATGAAGGGGACTCATATATATATATATATATATATATATATATATATATATATATATATATATATATATATATATATATATATACATATATATATATGCACACCATTGTCATTTCCATTAAGCAATGCTCCATGATACCATGATACAAAGATGTGTATACCTGTAGGGACTATGTTGCAACATCTGTTGGCAAAGATGCTTGGCAACAACCTGATGAAGTGAAATGTCAACCATCTGAAGTATAGCTAAACAGTAACCTGGTAATGAAACATGGCAGCTTTTAGTACACACCATTTTCAAGGGTGTGACTTGTAACTCATTAAGGCACATACTCAGCATGAAAGTCACCATTATTATGTGTCAATAGAAAAGCAAAGCAAATACAGTTTTGCGTATGCATTGGTATATGATTACACAGTCACTGTGCCCGCAGTTGTCATCTTGCTTTCAGAGTAATGCAGTATGTAATATTTGGACACATGGAAATAAAGCAAAACATTTTCTAAAAATGATAGTTAATTAATAGCAGCTCCAGTTGTAGTAAGACCTACAGTTGCAGTAAACCAGAGTTCAAAGGTTACCTGTATATTGGGCTGAGGAACAGACAGATTCCCATGTCAGAATGAATTTTCTTATGCTCACTATGACTACTAACATAATGCTGCTAATGCTGATTATGTAATACAGCATGACATGTACATATCTACATTAATCACACATATATAGATTGATAGTTATAGATCTATCTATTATATCTATATCTGTGTTTTTCTATATCTATAGATACACGTATATGTTTCATATACTATTTTGCCAGTATGCACATACAAAGTCATAACTATGCTTGTCTTAAAAAAATATTTTATTAATTTGTCATATGTATTATTAAATTTAATTATCACACTCTGATCAGTTTTTATTTTGCTAAGAGGTATACTTGTTATATGATTTATATATATATATATATATATATATATATATATATATAAATATATATATATATATATATATATATATATATATATATACACACACACACACACACACACACACACACACACACACACACACACACACACACACACACACACACACACACATATACAGATGCAGTTATCTTTGAGTTCAACTATACGTGCATGAAGCAGACATTCTTAAGCCTATCCATGAGTTATCGATTTTTGCCAGTAGGGTCTTTGCAGCCACTCTGAGTTATGTACACCATTATGCAAGCAATAATGCCTGACAGGGTGTGGGTTAATATGTAATTAATGCCTGCCCAGGACTGTTGTGCAGTACAATGTTACAGCCGGACGACCTCTACACCCCTGGAAGGACATTAATTACACATTAACACACACCCCTTGTAGGGCATTATTGCACTTAGACAATGGGATCTCTGTAAAATTGTTGTGTTTTACTTACTTATGTATTTTTTTTTAAGTACTATTTTATTTTTTTTATATATTTTTGATGTGAAATAGTTCCTCTGCCTATTGTTTCATATTTGCTGTAGTCTATGTTAATGGTGCTGGAGGAAGCATTTTACATCAGTCATGTATAAAAAATAATAATAGTGCTTAAAAAATAATAAGCAAGTGAAACACAACAATTTTATATACAGCCCATTCTCTCTCTCATACACAAGTACACAGTTTCTTCTGCTTTCACACACATACATATACACACACAGTCTCCTCTTCTTTCATACACACATTGATTCACACAAGATATGTCTCACTTTTTCTCACTCTCTCTGTCACACACAGTCTCCTCGGCTTACATACATGCATTCCATCATGTCTCACTCTCGCTTTCTCTCTCACTCTCTGGACCATAAATCTCAACCTCTAACAAGAAGAAATTTGTGCAAAGCCTACAATAATGAGGGGGGCAACATGGGGGACATGTTTAATAATGCTCTTATAAACTTAGAAATTTGCTAGAATAATAGGTTTTGCCTTCACAATAGCAAACATTTTATGAAAATTATGAAGTCTGAAATTGAAATGCCTGACAAAATTTGGAAACTACAACCCTCTGCGATTTGCCAGAAAACCACATTTTATGAGGAACAGATACAAAAATATAAGGCAAAAATCTGCACAGTTTAAAGGTATGCTCTGGATCTCTCTCTCTCTCTCTCTCTCTCTCTCTCTCTCACACACACACACACACACACACACACACACACACACACACACACACACACACACACACACACACACTCACACACACACACAGTCTCTCTGCTTTCATACACACATTCACTCACGCTTTCATACACACATTCACTCACACAAGATCACTCTCACTATTTCTCGATCTCTCCCTCTCTCACACATATAGTCTCCGCTGCTTCCATACATCCATTCAGTCACATCACTCGCTTTATCACACACACACACACACACACACACACACACACACACACACACACACACACACACATGCGCGTGCTCACAAACACACAATCTCTCTGCTGTCATGCACGCATTCATGTACACATGCAAACACACACTTTTCTGTTTCCCTTGCTCGATCTCTCTCTCGCTCTTACTCTCATACACACACACACTGTCACACACATGCTTTATTTTAATTTTTTTCTTTCTTTTTTTTTTTTACACTCACTAAACAGCAAAAGCGCTGCTTAGTGAGTGTAAAAATAACAGCTCACTCACTTTCACTGACATGCACACATACATTCAAACAGTCATAAACACACACACCTACCTTTTTTTTAGTTGTCTTTTTAATATTTTACACTAACTAAACAGCAAAAATGCTGATTAGTGAGGGTAAAATAATGGTGGCTGTTCAGTTTTCTCAGTCTGAGCTCCATGCCAGACTCGTTCTACTCAGTGGGTATATTACTTGTATATTAATACCCTGCTGGAGAATGCTCGTTGTCCAGTCAGGGTACTGATGTACAGTAAACCCATTGTCTAAACTGAATTAATGAGCCCATTCCACAACAATATTGATTTTATTGCCAGGTATGCAAAGATTTTGCTGCAGACACTGCAGGATAAGACAGCGTAAACTGAGTTGTAAAGTACAACATACGGTGCCTACAGCTTAGCACTTATTAACATCACAAGTAGGAGTAGCATGTTAGGCATGTATCCATAGTACTACCTAACATGCAATCAATTCTGTGTAGCAAAATAACACATGCTTACAAAGCAGCACATGCAACTCTGCCATCTTAATCTCTGTAAAAGATGGCAACAAACACAGTTATTCTGGACTTTGAGCCTAGAGGTGTTAATGTTACAAACACAAATGGTTAACAATCCTGCTTGCTGAGCAAAGGTTACAGAAGCATAACAAGGCTTTGACTGCACACACTTATGTGCATTTTTTTATTGTCACTTTGATCAGTGTTCGCACACAGACATACACACATATCATTTAACTAAAGATGACTTCACTGAAACTCATTTGGTTGAGTCCATTTTATCAAAAAGTAATTTCACTGAAATTTCAATTCACTGAGAAGTAATTTAACTGAAAAGTGTAGAGGTCTATACAAAGCATCCACTGGTGTCAGTTCTTATCATAAGGAGTCATTATAGAAGGGAGTTTAGCAGGGTATGTGTGAATAACTAATTTAACTGAAAAGTGTAGAGGTCTATACAGAGCATCTGATGGTGTCAGTTCTTATCATAAGGAGTCATTATAGAAGGGAGTTTAGCAGGGTATGTGTGAATAACTAATTTAACTGAAAAGTGTAGAGGTCTATACAGAGCATCTGATGGTGTCAGTTCTTATCATAGGAGTCATTATAGAAGGGAGTTTAGCAGGGTATGTGTGAATAACTAATTTAACTGAAAAGTGTAGAGGTCTATACAGAGCATCTGATGGTGTCAGTTCTTATCATAAGGAGTCATTATAGAAGGGAGTTTAGCAGGGTATGTGTGAATAACTAATTTAACTGAAAAGTGTAGAGGTCTATACAGAGCATCTGATGGTGTCAGTTCTTATCATAGGAGTCATTATAGAAGGGAGTTTAGCAGGGTATGCATGAATTAAGATGGTCGGCATCATGTTGTTCCCCCAGATTCATAGTTGATAGTGTTTTTGCTCTCTCTCTCTCTCTCTCTATATATATATATATATATATATATATATATATATATATATATATATATATATATACACTGTGTGCAGTGTTTTTTCTTTTCTCAGAGGTTGTGTGACCATGATGTTAATGTATATAAGTGAGCGGTTAGCCTCCCACATGAGGGGTGCAGTATGGTTTTCCCCTCTGCAAAAACATTTTTGTGGCATCTTTGTTGTGAAGTAATTTTTCATTAAAATGGGTTTTGAGTGAAACAAATTTTCAGTGAAATTAATTTTTTGATGAAATGGGCTTGTACAAATGAGTTTCGATGAAAAGAACTTTTAATGAAATGACATTGACCCATATATGTATATATATTATTATGAATACACCTCTTGCCTTCCTTGTAAAGAGGAGACTGGTTTTGTGGGATTAACCTTGTCAACAAAAAGTAAATGAATAAATGTAATTATTTTTCAGTCTATATGCAGTGACTATTCCTTTGCTGCTTGTGGCATGTAATGGATCCCAGGTGAATGCTGACTCTTTTGTGACCTACATTTCCTTTGTCGTGTACCTCAGCCATCACTCAGTAGCCACTCTACTATGGAAAAGAACTCTGTATTCAAAAATTGCCACTGATACTACTCAGTTCACAGATAAAGGAGGAATAATCAGGAATGCTTACTGAGATACATTTTAAATTTGCTGTACTGGAGGGCTGGAGGGGGTGGGCAGGGATTATCCATCTACATCAGCCATATCATGTTTGGATTCAATAACATCAGTACCATTCCCTGATCTGTATTGATCTTCAGCCTCTTATGCTGAGATCTTCAACTTTATGCCAGCACATGCCAATGTAATTCAGAAACATTAAGTTTTAAAGAACGTCATTAATTATGTTGGGTGCAAAAAAGAACTTAAGGTGACCGTTAAGACTGCTCCTCACAAGACTATCTTTAGAATTAGTGAACTTTCCCTATGTATGTTTATTGATATTGCACTGTGATTTATGTAGGCAAAATGACCAGAGAATTGAGCCATAGAATGTATGAGCATCAACATGCAACAAGTGTAGGAGATGAGAGGAATGCTCTCAGCAGGCATTACACACATAGCAATTGCATATCAAATGTTATGGTGATTATTGTAGAACAAGTTGTTAATTTTGAAAATTTGTTTGATGCAGAAGACAAACTTGATTGAGAGAGTATTGATGGCAGGTTAAGTTAGATGCCTGCCATCTTCCAGGTTTAAATGATAAAGAACATTTTAAAGTTTTTCTAAAGAGAAAGAGATTAAAGCACTAATTAATTGTATGTGTCTTGTAAAATGTTTAAATAAAATGTTTAAGTAACATTCAGTCTGAAGAAGTCTTTTTATAAGACAAAAGCACTTACTGAATGCCATAAAGTTTTATGATTTTATCTTAAGCTGTTTTTCTTTTGAGATTGATAAACTTACATTGACCATTTGTATGATTATATCACATAATGTATATTGTCTTGAAATAATATAACAATGCATAGCTTGTGCATGGGTATTTGGCTTTATCCTACAAGTATGCACTGCATAGGGCAAGCTCACACTGCTGTGTCAAGCACAATATACTGTGCATGTTAGTAGTCTTTGATAAGACTGATGCTACAGGAATACTACTTTTGTTGTAATCTACTCAAAGCATGTTACTGTATGTTGAATGTCACATACATTGTTCATAAGTTTAGCATGTAATGATAGCCTGTCATGGCAATGTATAACACATAACATAATGTGTTATATAACATTTTATGAACAGCGTTTAACACTCGGCTATAAGTGTTTTTTCCTATACATCACATGCATTCATGTTGTCAGTGTTATTTTGTAAATTGATGAACATTTTCTCACTGTTTGCCAAAACTGGGTGCGCATATATACAACATGTCTATGTTTGCTTTGGCATGTTTTTTATTTAGGTACTAATAAGCAGTAAACTTCACATCAACATGGCACATGCATTCCACAGTCTAGTAACATATGCTAATGCAGCTAACAATCCCATTTACATAGAACATGATGTGTGTAAATGATCCCTATACGTTGCTGTACATTCATCAACGTGCATAGTATCCTGCTAATCCTAGCATGTGTGCTTTTCCTCACAGGGTGAATTTGCATTGTTTTCAACACTGCAGTTATATGTATGAGTATATCATCAGGTGTTGTTCAGGTGTCTTCGTGACAGTTACATATACAGTGCTTTTAAAAGCCATTGAATTCCTGGCTGGGATGTTGTGTGCATCCTCTGTCACTGCTTTTGTGTGCCTTTCACATGTTTTCCATCATGTCTGTACATTTCAGATGTTGCCTTCTTGGCACAGTGTGTAACCTGCACTATGGCAACAATTCAGCCACACCATGTGTCATGTGAATTATGCCATACAATCATACTTCACTTCTGACTCTTATTCACATGTTCTAGTCTGCCACTTCCACCCTACTTAAACCCATGCAGCCATACTCCTACCCACTCTGTGTCATAAACATGCACTACAGTCAACATCTGCAATGAGTATATTTTGGCATTATATGTTAACACTGAGAATTGCTCCACTTAATGTAGGTTCACTGACAGGACACAGCTTGGAAGTGGATGACATGATGATACTGAGGAGGCTGGACATTCTATGTATCCAAGAGATGAGATGGAAGGGCAATCCAGCAAAGCCACTTGGCTTGGGATCCAGACTCTACTACTCAGGAGGTGGACAGCCTAGAAATGTTGTAGGAATTGTGGTGAAAGAAATGCTTCAGAAGGCAGTGAGGGATATCATCAGAATTAATAACAGACTCATGGCAATCAGATTTAATTGTAATGATAGGACAGTATTCATAATCTCAGCCTATGCTCCACAGCAGGGTTGTGATAGTGAGGAAAAGAGTGCATTCAGACAGCAGTTGCAGGACCTACTAGATAAAGCAGTACAACATGGACTGATGTTGATAATGGGTGACTTGTATGTACATATCGGGACAAACACAACAGGATATGAGGACTGCCTGGGTCCACATGGGTGGGGCAACAGGAATATAGTTTAGCAGGGTATGCATGAATTAAGATGGTCGGCATCATGTTGTTCCCCCAGATTCATAGTTGATAGTGTTTTTGCTCTCTCTCTCTCTATATATATATATATATATCTATATCTATATATATATATATATATATATATATATATATATATATATATATATATATATATATATATATATATACACTGTGTGCAGTGTTTTTTCTTTTCTCAGAGGTTGTGTGACCATGATGTTAATGTATATAAGTGAGCGGTTAGCCTCCCACATGAGGGGTGCAGTATGGTTTTCCCCTCTGCAAAAACATTTTTGTGGCATCTTTGTTGTGAAGTAATTTTTCATTAAAATGGGTTTTGAGTGAAACAAATTTTCAGTGAAATTAATTTTTTGATGAAATGGGCTTGTACAAATGAGTTTCGATGAAAAGAACTTTTAATGAAATGACATTGACCCATATATGTATATATATTATTATGAATACACCTCTTGCCTTCCTTGTAAAGAGGAGACTGGTTTTGTGGGATTAACCTTGTCAACAAAAAGTAAATGAATAAATGTAATTATTTTTCAGTCTATATGCAGTGACTATTCCTTTGCTGCTTGTGGCATGTAATGGATCCCAGGTGAATGCTGACTCTTTTGTGGCCTACATTTCCTTTGTCGTGTACCTCAGCCATCACTCAGTAGCCACTCTACTATGGAAAAGAACTCTGTATTCAAAAATTGCCACTGATACTACTCAGTTCACAGATAAAGGAGGAATAATCAGGAATGCTTACTGAGATACTTTTTAAATTTGCTGTACTGGAGGGCTGGAGGGGGTGGGCAGGGATTATCCATCTACGTCAGCCATATCATGTTTGGATTCAATAACATCAGTACCATTCCCTGATCTGTATTGATCTTCAGCCTCTTATGCTGAGATCTTCAACTTTATGCCAGCACATGCCAATGTAATTCAGAAACATTAAGTTTTAAAGAACGTCATTAATTATGTTGGGTGCAAAAAAGAACTTAAGGTGACCGTTAAGACTGCTCCTCACAAGACTATCTTTAGAATTAGTGAACTTTCCCTATGTATGTTTATTGATATTGCACTGTGATTTATGTAGGCAAAATGACCAGAGAATTGAGCCATAGAATGTATGAGCATCAACATGCAACAAGTGTAGGAGATGAGAGGAATGCTCTCAGCAGGCATTACACACATAGCAATTGCATATCAAATGTTATGGTGATTATTGTAGAACAAGTTGTTAATTTTGAAAATTTGTTTGATGCAGAAGACAAACTTGATTGAGAGAGTATTGATGGCAGGTTAAGTTAGATGCCTGCCATCTTCCAGGTTTAAATGATAAAGAACATTTTAAAGTTTTTCTAAAGAGAAAGAGATTAAAGCACTAATTAATTGTATGTGTCTTGTAAAATGTTTAAATAAAATGTTTAAGTAACATTCAGTCTGAAGAAGTCTTTTATAAGACAAAAGCACTTACTGAATGCCATAAAGTTTTATGATTTTATCTTAAGCTGTTTTTCTTTTGAGATTGATAAACTTACATTGACCATTTGTATGATTATATCACATAATGTATATTGTCTTGAAATAATATAACAATGCATAGCTTGTGCATGGGTATTTGGCTTTATCCTACAAGTATGCACTGCATAGGGCAAGCTCACACTGCTGTGTCAAGCACAATATACTGTGCATGTTAGTAGTCTTTGATAAGACTGATGCTACAGGAATACTACTTTTGTTGTAATCTACTCAAAGCATGTTACTGTATGTTGAATGTCACATACATTGTTCATAAGTTTAGCATGTAATGATAGCCTGTCATGGCAATGTATAACACATAACATAATGTGTTATATAACATTTTATGAACAGCGTTTAACACTCGGCTATAAGTGTTTTTTCCTATACATCACATGCATTCATGTTGTCAGTGTTATTTTGTAAATTGATGAACATTTTCTCACTGTTTGCCAAAACTGGGTGCGCATATATACAACATGTCTATGTTTGCTTTGGCATGTTTTTTATTTAGGTACTAATAAGCAGTAAACTTCACATCAACATGGCACATGCATTCCACAGTCTAGTAACATATGCTAATGCAGCTAACAATCCCATTTACATAGAACATGATGTGTGTAAATGATCCCTATACGTTGCTGTACATTCATCAACATGCATAGTATCCTGCTAATCCTAGCATGTGTGCTTTTCCTCACAGGGTGAATTTGCATTGTTTTCAACACTGCAGTTATATGTATGAGTATATCATCAGGTGTTGTTCAGGTGTCTTCGTGACAGTTACATATACAGTGTTTTTAAAAGCCATTGAATTCCTGGCTGGGATGTTGTGTGCATCCTCTGTCACTGCTTTTGTGTGCCTTTCACATGTTTTCCATCATGTCTGTACATTTCAGATGTTGCCTTCTTGGCACAGTGTGTAACCTGCACTATGGCAACAATTCAGCCACACCATGTGTCATGTGAATTATGCCATACAATCATACTTCACTTCTGACTCTTATTCACATGTTCTAGTCTGCCACTTCCACCCTACTTAAACCCATGCAGCCATACTCCTACCCACTCTGTGTCATAAACACGCACTACAGTCAACATCTGCAATGAGTATATTTTGGCATTATATGTTAACACTGAGAATTGCTCCACTTAATGTAGGTTCACTGACAGGACACAGCTTGGAAGTGGATGACATGATGATACTGAGGAGGCTGGACATTCTATGTATCCAAGAGATGAGATGGAAGGGCAATCCAGCAAAGCCACTTGGCTTGGGATCCAGACTCTACTACTCAGGAGGTGGACAGCCTAGAAATGTTGTAGGAATTGTGGTGAAAGAAATGCTTCAGAAGGCAGTGAGGATATCATCAGAATTAATAACAGACTCATGGCAATCAGATTTAATTGTAATGATAGGACAGTATTCATAATCTCAGCCTATGCTCCACAGCAGGGTTGTGATAGTGAGGAAAAGAGTGCATTCAGACAGCAGTTGCAGGACCTACTAGATAAAGCAGTACAACATGGACTGATGTTGATAATGGGTGACTTGTATGTACATATCGGGACAAACACAACAGGATATGAGGACTGCCTGGGTCCACATGGGTGGGGCAACAGGAATATAGTTTAGCAGGGTATGCATGAATTAAGATGGTCGGCATCATGTTGTTCCCCCAGATTCATAGTTGATAGTGTTTTTGCTCTCTCTCTCTCTATATATATATATATATATATCTATATCTATATATATATATATATATATATATATATATATATATATATATATATATATATACACTGTGTGCAGTGTTTTTCTTTTCTCAGAGGTTGTGTGACCATGATGTTAATGTATATAAGTGAGCGGTTAGCCTCCCACATGAGGGGTGCAGTATGGTTTTCCCCTCTGCAAAAACATTTTTGTGGCATCTTTGTTGTGAAGTAATTTTTCATTAAAATGGGTTTTGAGTGAAACAAATTTTCAGTGAAATTAATTTTTTGATGAAATGGGCTTGTACAAATGAGTTTCGATGAAAAGAACTTTTAATGAAATGACATTGACCCATATATGTATATATATTATTATGAATACACCTCTTGCCTTCCTTGTAAAGAGGAGACTGGTTTTGTGGGATTAACCTTGTCAACAAAAAGTAAATGAATAAATGTAATTATTTTTCAGTCTATATGCAGTGACTATTCCTTTGCTGCTTGTGGCATGTAATGGATCCCAGGTGAATGCTGACTCTTTTGTGGCCTACATTTCCTTTGTCGTGTACCTCAGCCATCACTCAGTAGCCACTCTACTATGGAAAAGAACTCTGTATTCAAAAATTGCCACTGATACTACTCAGTTCACAGATAAAGGAGGAATAATCAGGAATGCTTACTGAGATACTTTTAAATTTGCTGTACTGGAGGGCTGGAGGGGGTGGGCAGGGATTATCCATCTACGTCAGCCATATCATGTTTGGATTCAATAACATCAGTACCATTCCCTGATCTGTATTGATCTTCAGCCTCTTATGCTGAGATCTTCAACTTTATGCCAGCACATGCCAATGTAATTCAGAAACATTAAGTTTTAAAGAACGTCATTAATTATGTTGGGTGCAAAAAAGAACTTAAGGTGACCGTTAAGACTGCTCCTCACAAGACTATCTTTAGAATTAGTGAACTTTCCCTATGTATGTTTATTGATATTGCACTGTGATTTATGTAGGCAAAATGACCAGAGAATTGAGCCATAGAATGTATGAACATCAACATGCAACAAGTGTAGGAGATGAGAGGAATGCTCTCAGCAGGCATTACACACATAGCAATTGCATATCAAATGTTATGGTGATTATTGTAGAACAAGTTGTTAATTTTGAAAATTTGTTTGATGCAGAAGACAAACTTGATTGAGAGAGTATTGATGGCAGGTTAAGTTAGATGCCTGCCATCTTCCAGGTTTAAATGATAAAGAACATTTTAAAGTTTTCTAAAGAGAAAGAGATTAAAGCACTAATTAATTGTATGTGTCTTGTAAAATGTTTAAATAAAATGTTTAAGTAACATTCAGTCTGAAGAAGTCTTTTATAAGACAAAAGCACTTACTGAATGCCATAAAGTTTTATGATTTTATCTTAAGCTGTTTTTCTTTTGAGATTGATAAACTTACATTGACCATTTGTATGATTATATCACATAATGTATATTGTCTTGAAATAATATAACAATGCATAGCTTGTGCATGGGTATTTGGCTTTATCCTACAAGTATGCACTGCATAGGGCAAGCTCACACTGCTGTGTCAAGCACAATATACTGTGCATGTTAGTAGTCTTTGATAAGACTGATGCTACAGGAATACTACTTTTGTTGTAATCTACTCAAAGCATGTTACTGTATGTTGAATGTCACATACATTGTTCATAAGTTTAGCATGTAATGATAGCCTGTCATGGCAATGTATAACACATAACATAATGTGTTATATAACATTTATGAACAGCGTTTAACACTCGGCTATAAGTGTTTTTCCTATACATCACATGCATTCATGTTGTCAGTGTTATTTTGTAAATTGATGAACATTTTCTCACTGTTTGCCAAAACTGGGTGCATATATACAACATGTCTATGTTTGCTTTGGCATGTTTTTATTTAGGTACTAATAAGCAGTAAACTTCACATCAACATGGCACATGCATTCCACAGTCTAGTAACATATGCTAATGCAGCTAACAATCCCATTTACATAGAACATGATGTGTGTAAATGATCCTATACGTTGCTGTACATTCATCAACGTGCATAGTATCCTGCTAATCCTAGCATGTGTGCTTTTCCTCACAGGGTGAATTTGCATTGTTTTCAACACTGCAGTTATATGTATGAGTATATCATCAGGTGTTGTTCAGGTGTCTTCGTGACAGTTACATATACAGTGTTTTTAAAAGCCATTGAATTCCTGGCTGGGATGTTGTGTGCATCCTCTGTCACTGCTTTTGTGTGCCTTTCACATGTTTTCCATCATGTCTGTACATTTCAGATGTTGCCTTCTTGGCACAGTGTGTAACCTGCACTATGGCAACAATTCAGCCACACCATGTGTCATGTGAATTATGCCATACAATCATACTTCACTTCTGACTCTTATTCACATGTTCTAGTCTGCCACTTCCACCCTACTTAAACCCATGCAGCCATACTCCTACCCACTCTGTGTCATAAACACGCACTACAGTCAACATCTGCAATGAGTATATTTTGGCATTATATGTTAACACTGAGAATTGCTCCACTTAATGTAGGTTCACTGACAGGACACAGCTTGGAAGTGGATGACATGATGATACTGAGGAGGCTGGACATTCTATGTATCCAAGAGATGAGATGGAAGGGCAATCCAGCAAAGCCACTTGGCTTGGGATCCAGACTCTACTACTCAGGAGGTGGACAGCCTAGAAATGTTGTAGGAATTGTGGTGAAAGAAATGCTTCAGAAGGCAGTGAGGGATATCATCAGAATTAATAACAGACTCATGGCAATCAGATTTAATTGTAATGATAGGACAGTATTCATAATCTCAGCCTATGCTCCACAGCAGGGTTGTGATAGTGAGGAAAAGAGTGCATTCAGACAGCAGTTGCAGGACCTACTAGATAAAGCAGTACAACATGGACTGATGTTGATAATGGGTGACTTGTATGTACATATCGGGACAAACACAACAGGATATGAGGACTGCCTGGGTCCACATGGGTGGGGCAACAGGAATATAGTTTAGCAGGGTATGCATGAATTAAGATGGTCGGCATCATGTTGTTCCCCCAGATTCATAGTTGATAGTGTTTTTGCTCTCTCTCTCTCTCTATATATATATATATCTATATCTATATATATATATATATATATATATATATATATATATATATATATATATATATATACACTGTGTGCAGTGTTTTTTCTTTTCTCAGAGGTTGTGTGACCATGATGTTAATGTATATAAGTGAGCGGTTAGCCTCCCACATGAGGGGTGCAGTATGGTTTTCCCCTCTGCAAAAACATTTTTGTGGCATCTTTGTTGTGAAGTAATTTTTCATTAAAATGGGTTTTGAGTGAAACAAATTTTCAGTGAAATTAATTTTTTGATGAAATGGGCTTGTACAAATGAGTTTCGATGAAAAGAACTTTTAATGAAATGACATTGACCCATATATGTATATATATTATTATGAATACACCTCTTGCCTTCCTTGTAAAGAGGAGACTGGTTTTGTGGGATTAACCTTGTCAACAAAAAGTAAATGAATAAATGTAATTATTTTTCAGTCTATATGCAGTGACTATTCCTTTGCTGCTTGTGGCATGTAATGGATCCCAGGTGAATGCTGACTCTTTTGTGGCCTACATTTCCTTTGTCGTGTACCTCAGCCATCACTCAGTAGCCACTCTACTATGGAAAAGAACTCTGTATTCAAAAATTGCCACTGATACTACTCAGTTCACAGATAAAGGAGGAATAATCAGGAATGCTTACTGAGATACTTTTTAAATTTGCTGTACTGGAGGGCTGGAGGGGGTGGGCAGGGATTATCCATCTACGTCAGCCATATCATGTTTGGATTCAATAACATCAGTACCATTCCCTGATCTGTATTGATCTTCAGCCTCTTATGCTGAGATCTTCAACTTTATGCCAGCACATGCCAATGTAATTCAGAAACATTAAGTTTTAAAGAACGTCATTAATTATGTTGGGTGCAAAAGAACTTAAGGTGACCGTTAAGACTGCTCCTCACAAGACTATCTTTAGAATTAGTGAACTTTCCTATGTATGTTTATTGATATTGCACTGTGATTTATGTAGGCAAAATGACCAGAGAATTGAGCCATAGAATGTATGAACATCAACATGCAACAAGTGTAGGAGATGAGAGGAATGCTCTCAGCAGGCATTACACACATAGCAATTGCATATCAAATGTTATGGTGATTATTGTAGAACAAGTTGTTAATTTTGAAAATTTGTTTGATGCAGAAGACAAACTTGATTGAGAGAGTATTGATGGCAGGTTAAGTTAGATGCCTGCCATCTTCCAGGTTTAAATGATAAAGAACATTTTAAAGTTTTTCTAAAGAGAAAGAGATTAAAGCACTAATTAATTGTATGTGTCTTGTAAAATGTTTAAATAAAATGTTTAAGTAACATTCAGTCTGAAGAAGTCTTTTATAAGACAAAAGCACTTACTGAATGCCATAAAGTTTTATGATTTTATCTTAAGCTGTTTTTCTTTTGAGATTGATAAACTTACATTGACCATTTGTATGATTATATCACATAATGTATATTGTCTTGAAATAATATAACAATGCATAGCTTGTGCATGGGTATTTGGCTTTATCCTACAAGTATGCACTGCATAGGGCAAGCTCACACTGCTGTGTCAAGCACAATATACTGTGCATGTTAGTAGTCTTGATAAGACTGATGCTACAGGAATACTACTTTTGTTGTAATCTACTCAAAGCATGTTACTGTATGTTGAATGTCACATACATTGTTCATAAGTTTAGCATGTAATGATAGCCTGTCATGGCAATGTATAACACATAACATAATGTGTTATATAACATTTTATGAACAGCGTTTAACACTCGGCTATAAGTGTTTTTCCTATACATCACATGCATTCATGTTGTCAGTGTTATTTTGTAAATTGATGAACATTTTCTCACTGTTTGCCAAAACTGGGTGCATATATACAACATGTCTATGTTTGCTTTGGCATGTTTTTATTTAGGTACTAATAAGCAGTAAACTTCACATCAACATGGCACATGCATTCCACAGTCTAGTAACATATGCTAATGCAGCTAACAATCCCATTTACATAGAACATGATGTGTGTAAATGATCCCTATACGTTGCTGTACATTCATCAACGTGCATAGTATCCTGCTAATCCTAGCATGTGTGCTTTTCCTCACAGGGTGAATTTGCATTGTTTTCAACACTGCAGTTATATGTATGAGTATATCATCAGGTGTTGTTCAGGTGTCTTCGTGACAGTTACATATACAGTGTTTTTAAAAGCCATTGAATTCCTGGCTGGGATGTTGTGTGCATCCTCTGTCACTGCTTTTGTGTGCCTTTCACATGTTTTCCATCATGTCTGTACATTTCAGATGTTGCCTTCTTGGCACAGTGTGTAACCTGCACTATGGCAACAATTCAGCCACACCATGTGTCATGTGAATTATGCCATACAATCATACTTCACTTCTGACTCTTATTCACATGTTCTAGTCTGCCACTTCCACCCTACTTAAACCCATGCAGCCATACTCCTACCCACTCTGTGTCATAAACACGCACTACAGTCAACATCTGCAATGAGTATATTTTGGCATTATATGTTAACACTGAGAATTGCTCCACTTAATGTAGGTTCACTGACAGGACACAGCTTGGAAGTGGATGACATGATGATACTGAGGAGGCTGGACATTCTATGTATCCAAGAGATGAGATGGAAGGGCAATCCAGCAAAGCCACTTGGCTTGGGATCCAGACTCTACTACTCAGGAGGTGGACAGCCTAGAAATGTTGTAGGAATTGTGGTGAAAGAAATGCTTCAGAAGGCAGTGAGGGATATCATCAGAATTAATAACAGACTCATGGCAATCAGATTTAATTGTAATGATAGGACAGTATTCATAATCTCAGCCTATGCTCCACAGCAGGGTTGTGATAGTGAGGAAAAGAGTGCATTCAGACAGCAGTTGCAGGACCTACTAGATAAAGCAGTACAACATGGACTGATGTTGATAATGGGTGACTTGTATGTACATATCGGGACAAACACAACAGGATATGAGGACTGCCTGGGTCCACATGGGTGGGGCAACAGGAATAAAGAAGGAGAAGCCATTCTAGACTTCTGTCTGGCAAATGGCTTGATAGTAGCCAACACATGGTTCAGAAAGTGAGACAGTCACAAGATCACATACAAGAGTAGCCAACATGCAACTCAGGTAGACTTCCTCCTAGTAAGGAAAAGTCACTGGGGTAGAATTCATGATTGCAGCCATCCTCAGTGAAACAGCTGGGCCACAACATAAACCACTAGTAGCCTCAATCAGCTGTAAGCATCTAAGGTGAACAGAAACCAGGCTAAAGACCTGGAAGTTGACTGAAGAGAAAGTAGAGCAGTTCAAGGAATTACTCAGACCTCTAGCATCCCAAGAAGAGGAGGAAATAGGTGGAGTTGAACAAGAATGACAGCACCTAAAACAGCATGTTAGGACTACAGCAAAGATATGTGGCCAAGCCAAGTACGGAAATAAGGTACATAAGGAAAGTTGATGGTGGAATGGAGAAGTCCAAGAAGTCATCAAAAGAAAGAAGGAGTGCAGAAAGAAGTGGGAGATAGAAAAGACTGACCAGGCTAGGAATGACTACTGACTGACTAACAAAGAAGCTAAGAAAGAATTTGCAGTAGCAAAGAATAGGGCATAGGAGGCACTCTACCACCTTCTGGAAAGTGACTCAGTAAGTGGCACAAATAAACTATATCAGGTTGCAAGGCAAAGACAGAAAGATAAAGAAAATAGTCAGACACCTTTCACAAGGGATACCAGCAATAACCTGCTCACCCATCCACAGGGCATCAAAGGCAGATGGAAGGAGTATTTCTAGCAGCTTCTGAATGAAGTAAACCACACTGAAGCTGTACTGACCCAGAAAGAGCCTACACTGAGAGAAGAAGAGGAGCCCACCCTAGAAGAATTAAGAATAGCACTAAGAAAAATGAAGTCAGGGAAAGCAGCAGGCTCAGATGAGGTTGCAGCAGATATGCTAAAGATGCTGGTTGTGATAGGAGAGAAATGGCTCCTGAGGGTACTCATAGCAGTGTAGAGAGAAAGGCATATCCCAGATGACTGGAGAATAAGCATACTCATGCCAATGTACAAGAACAAAGGGAATATCCACAACTGTGGGCAGTACAGAGGCATCCAACTCCTATCACATTGCATGAATGTTTTGGAGAGGGTGTTTGATAAACAGATAAGCAGAATAGTAGAATGTAAGATGGGAGATGAGCAGTTTGGATTCAGATCAGGATGCAGCACAACTGACCTGATATTTGCAGTGAGACAAATACTTGAAAAGAAGCTAGAAAGAGTCCAACTGGGCATTCCTAGACTTGGAGAAAGCATATGACAAGGTCCCAAGAAAGCTGCTCTGGGCAGTACTGCAGTCATCTGAAGTCCCAGAAACATTGGTAGAATTAGTTCAGGCTATATACACGGACCCAGTGACTCAAGTATGAACAGTGTTTAGCTTCAGAGAGGGGATCCCAGTGGGAGTGGGTGTACATCAGGGTTCAGCTCTGAATCCACTGCTGTTCATACTGGTGATGGGCTACATTAGCAAACAGGTCAGAGGGAACAGATCAGCAAAGTTGCTGTATGCAGATGATGTGGCATTACAGGCAGACTCTGAACAAGAACTTCAGCAAAAGATAGGGGAATGGAATGCAAAACTGAAGGCACATGGGATAAACGTAAGCACAGATAAGACAGTGGTAATGGCAGTAAATTGTGGAAATCAGAAGAAGCTGAGAATAGAGATAGAAGGGAAGATATTGGAACAGATAAGCAGCTTCAAGTATCTGGGAGGGGTGGTTGAGGAGAAGGGAAGTCTGAATGAAGAGGTCAAAGCTAGAATCAGAGGGGCTGCAGCCAACTGGCATTGAGTGCCAGGTGTAGTCTATGGCAGAAGAATGCCAAAGACCTGAAAAGTAAGATGTACAAGACAGTGGTGTGACCAGTACTACTGTATGGTACAGAACCTGGGCAGTAAAGGCACAACAGTTTAAGAAACTAGAAGTGATGGAAATGAAGTGCCTGAGAAGAGTGGTGGGATGCACACTTTGGGACATTTGAAAAAATGAGGACATAAGAGCAGAAGCCGACATAGCTCCAGTTGCAGAAAAGGTCAATGAGAACAGATTACTGTGGTTTGAACATGTGTAGAAAAGCAAAAGACAATCTGGTGAAGAAGATTTGGGACAGACAGGAAGAAGGAAAGAGGAAGCAAGAGCATCTAGCAAACAGGTGGATGGACTGCATGAAAGAAGATCTGCAACAGTCAGGCATGAGTGTTGAAGGAGGCAGGAATGTGACACTGAATCGAGATGGTTGGCGAGAGTTAACATGATACCCCGACCCCATGTAGAAAAATGGGAAAAAGGGGGCTGATGACGATGATGATGGTAACATGGCCATTGATGATATGTGTAACATGTGCTTACAAGTATTTCCACAATAGTTGCTGTACATGCACTTCTTTGCAGGCATCCTCATACATTTCTTCTATCTGCTATCATGTGCTATGTAAATGCTGTTATAATACATACAATTTAGATAATTTTATGGTACAAATGATGCTCCCCGTGTATAGGCCACTGAGGAATTTTTGTGTCTGTTACATGTAGTTTTGGTATACGTTCACTAATGGGTACACATCACATGTTGATCTTTGTACATGTGTATATCTGAGACAGACATTGCTGCATTACCTGAACCAGCTTATACAGCCACAGTTTTCTTTGCTCATGCCTAGTTGTTCTATTCTTTGTGTACTCCTAATCATCATGTGAAGTATATAATTACTTAACTTCAGACATTGGGGGTTCTTGAGATAGATCACCCACACCTAGAGCTGGTAGGCCTCTGTGCCTGGATGTAATTATATTGTGCAACATCGCACACAATGTGACAATTTTTGCATACTTTTGTGTTGGGTATTGCAGTACACTCTTTTATAGGTCCAAACTCAGGAGGCTGGCATAATGTTTAAGTTGACAAACACAAGGTGCAGGTTTGTTTCTCACATGGGGTAATTGGCTAGAAAAGGGTAATTAGCCTAGTACTAATCTATGAACCTATGAACATCTGAATCATGATTACAGCACAATTGTTCAGGGTGTTCCATGTCACAGTGTGTGTGTGTGTGTGTGTGTGTGTGT
Organism: Protopterus annectens; assembly: GCF_019279795.1. Taxonomy (NCBI): domain Eukaryota; kingdom Metazoa; phylum Chordata; order Ceratodontiformes; family Protopteridae; genus Protopterus; species Protopterus annectens. The sequence continues at coordinate 638,063,893 of NC_056732.1, forward strand.
GTGTGTGTGTGTGTGTGTGTGTGTGTGTGTGTGTGTGTGTGTGTGTGTGTGCAGGGACGTCGGGAGGCATACGCACTGTACTGATTTCAGTACAACTTTTTTTTAGAAGGGGGTAGCTTTTTTTGGGGAAAAAAAAAGTACATATTTAAAGTGTGTTGGCTCCTTTAAGGAGCATACCAGCCAGTCGGAAGTGAGATCACATCATGTCCGGCTGGCTGCAAGCGGGAAACAATGAGTTGGAACTTCGAAGGCAAGTAATGGATTCAAAATCTGAGTTGGAAGGCAAGCAACGGCTTCACGAGCGGGAAACAATCACAAATTGCGATTACAATCGCAAATGGATTATCGCTGAGTTGGTGGAAGCAAGGGCATTCGAAAATGGATGGAAGGCAATCAACAATTGAAGTAAGTGCATTCACAAATAGAGGGTGTGTGTGTGTGTGTGTGTGTGTGTGTGTGTGTGTGTGTGTGTGTGTGTGTGTGTGTGTGTGTGTGTGAAAATGCCCCCACATAATACACCTGCTGGCTTCTTCCATCGTGGTGACATGAACTGTTTGTTCTGTTTTATTTGCATCTCTAATTAATGGAAAGGACCACTAGGTCATTTAGTTCTTGACTAGGCATGATTTGGGAGGATATTTATAGTAATGTCAAATTGCTAATATGAATGAAGATACTGTAGGAATCCCCTACCCGTATTTAGGATGATTACATAATTAGATGAAAGTCAGGCTCATTAGTAGCTAGGCAATGTCGAAAAGCATTCCAAAGAGTCAAATGGAGCATCTTTCTAAATGTGAAATTGTAATACAAACATCAATTGTGACAAAATTAATCTGTTTCCTGATCAAGAAGAGACAGTACTCTTGGCTATACTATACAATGCATATATTTTTCCATGTAAATCCTATTTTAAAATGAAGCATCAACAAAGTCTCAAAAGGCAGAGTCCTGAATGTAGAAGCAGGCAGAAACTGTCAATTTCTAAAATAAAACAACAAATTTTCTGATATTAGTATTAATCAATGAAGGAATTAGCATGGGAAAGAGTGACTCGTTAGTTTTTTCATTCACCAATACCTGCTGTATCCAGTTCAAGTTCACAGGCGAACTGGAGCCTGTCCTGGAACTCAGTGGTTAAAGGCAAGGAAACTAATTCCTACCAAGTTGCCAGTCCATTGTAGGAAACACACACGCATGCACACACACAGACACACACAATATTGGAAGAAAATTGTAGACTGCAGTATTTACTTAGAAGGAACTACAAATGACAAGATAAAACCTAAAAGTTATGGATGCATTGCTCACAAGTCCCAGGTTATAGAAATCGCTACTACTAATTAAACAGTGAGAGATGGTTGCAGGGTAAGAAATAATTTACCTTGCAGCTTTGAAAATATCAGTGGCCAAGACTGACTGAAATGTGGTCTGACACACAAAGTTAGCAATAAACAAATGACAGGCATGTTGACTCATGTTAAGTGAACAGACATAACAAGAAGGCCTGCAAGTGGATGTTGTACTAAGGTGAAAATTATTCTATGTATTTATTTGTCTTTGCTGACCAGGGAAGTCCAACTGGGCAAAAATCCATTTTCAGCAGAGGCCCAGAGGGAAAAGCTCCACAGTTACATAACATATATTACACAAAAGTAAAACATCTTTACACAGGTAGTAAATTTTACATGAACAGTATACACTTTTGCATGAAAAAGGAAGTACAAGTGCTGAAAACAGTAAAAGTTTGCATGCAATGGACACACAGTGTTACACACCATTTGTCATCTAAGATTCAGCTAGACAGCCTGAAGCCACGCCAGCAAATGACATGATACTGATGAGAACTTATGATGCTGTAACTTTCCATGGTACCTACCTGCAGCATCTGTGCTCCATTTCCACAGGCATTTCATTTGTGAGATATTTAATGGTGTGGTATAATCTGCTCACATTCTGTAGACAGTAGATGTTTTCAAAACTGCCAACATCTGCACCTGTAGGGTGGCATAAAAAATATTATTATAAAAACTCTGATTTTGTCCATTCCATATTATTTTTTCTTAATGTAGTTTGGAAACCACATAAACTTACCAGCTAAACTGTGCTGTTCTTGTCACGCGCATACCTGGACACATGAATTTAACAGCCAACAGTTTTTGTATGTATGGACAGGTGTAATATATTTTTTGTGTGTGTGTGTAAATGTCCCCACATAATACACCTGCTGGCTATAGATGTTGCTTCAGGGTAAGCACAGCCTAAAGTCCCTAACCACCACCATTTCTGAACTTTGTTCAGATTTGCTTTTCTAATGGTTGTGAGCTATGGTCAGAACTGAAGTTGTATTTCTCCCATTATTGTTTTTGATGTTTGTCCAGGTTTTTTGTGCTAAGGTGTGAAGTGAGAACTGAATTTGTATTCCCTCATTATTGGCTTTATTTGTCCAGGTTTTTTGTGCTAAGAGGTTGAGAGCTATCTAAATGATAGCCATTAAGTTTGTCTTCCTATTTTTCAAACTGCTGATTTAGCATAGTGTTATGTTGCACTGAATATAGTGCATATGGTTCTGGGTTCAAGACATGCATGGTGATAACACAGCATTTTATTCTAGCAACTTTTCAAAATTATACAAGCAATGTTTAAAATGTGTCCCTGTTTTTTGTTGGCTTTTTCCAGATTTCTTGTGCTGCAAAGCTCAGAGATACAGCTGAGTGACAACATTTTACAAGGAGCTGAGAGCTGCAGGGGAACTTAAGTTTAGTGCTGCTTATGTGGAGTCTGCTTGTACTGTTAATAGCACAACAGGTAATGTACTTGCTTTTGATGCAGAAGGCTGTGGGTTCTTCTCCCACAGTAGGTAGATGCTTTGCTGATACTGTACTGTGTTGTAAAGGGGGGTGGATGCTGTAGTCTGTTTTGGCGAAGATATCTAGTAGTTATGAACCTGTTATCAGTTTGCCATCCATTCCCTATTGCAATATTACTAGAGTATCATTGTTTTTAATGCAACATAGGCAATTTATTCCTCAAAGGCAACAGGCACATTATTTGTAGATGAAACCATGAAATATAAAGTTGTTTGCTAGCAGCAGCCTCTTCATTAGTTACAGATTTCTCTAATGTGGAATTATGTAGATGGCTTTTACTAGTTCAGAGATTGTGCATATTTACTGATACTGGTGGACTGTAGAAGTTTGAGTAGACTTTTATGATGGAAGATGTATCAAAGAGCATGTGTACGTTTCATGTGCAAGGGCCCTATGATTTGAAAACAGCCCAAAGTTAATCTTTATCTGCCACTGGCAAAATGTATTTTCTTTGAATGTGGATTTCAATGCTGTTTCAATGAATGTCAGTTTCAAGGGCAGAGAAGTTTTAATGCTAAGTCTAGTTTCATTGTAAGACTGCATTGCTTTGTTTAGCAGATATATATATATTGGTGTTTGTGCTGTAAAATGCAAAATAAAACTTTTCCTGGCAAATCATTTAGGAATGAAGTCACTAAATAATGACTGAAGTTAAGTTTCAGACGTCATAATCTTCAGAAAAATGCATGCTAAAGCAAGACCTGATATTCTAACAAGTGTCTTAAGTTTATACAAGGTCAATTTTTAGTACTGTTTGTATGTTCCCCCAATATATTTGGCCTTGTCCAGATTTCCTGCATTAAGAGGTTGAGAGGTATGTGCAAATAAATCACTTTATAGAATTAGGAATATCCAAACCTCTCAACTGTCCCCAATTTTGGCTCAAAATGTTGCTCTCCCCCTAATAATCTCTCAGCAAAATAGCAATTTTGGAAGAAAACGTGGAGGGTTTACTTTACTTTTATAAATAACTGTAATGATCAGAGTTATACATTACTTTTATTTCAGAAATGCATGTAGATTCTCTAATTTTGTCAGCTGCTCTAAGTTAACTGTGCTCATATTAAAATGGTGTCCCTTCTTTGACAGGTCCCCAGCTGTATTTAATTTTATATTTTTGCGTCACATTTTTGGTCCGTTTTTCATAAAATTGCGTTTTTCTGGTAAATTATTGGCAAATTGTTAAAGACTGAAGTTAGAAAATAATGGCAGACATTTGAGTTTCAGATTTCATACCTTTCAGAAAATTCGTACTAATGCAAGACCAACTACTATTCTATTATCTTTCTAAGTTTATAAGAGCAATATTTAAAAAAAAATGTCCTTATTTTTGGGCCTTTGCCTCAGTTTTATTTATGAGTTTGTTGCTCTAAGAGGTTGAGAGGTGTGTGTGTGTGTGTGTGTGTGTGTGTGTGTGTGTGTGTGTGTGTGGTAGGTAGGTAGGTAGCATACCTCTCAACTGTCCAAATTTTGTAGAATGTCCAGATTTTTGCCCCATATTTTTTTGTCTGTTCCTCATAAATTTTGTGATTTTTTAGAAAATCATTTGAAGGCTGAAGTTGCTAAATAATGACAGACATTTGAGTTTCAGACTTCATGTCCTTTAGAAAAATTCATACTAGCACAAATCCTGCTATTCTAGCAACTTTCTCATACTAGCACAAATCCTGTTATTCTAGCAACTTTCTAAGTTCACGAGAGCATTATTTAATATCTGTCCCTGTTTATTTTAGGCTTTGTCCATATTTCTTGCACTAAGAGGTAGGTAGGGGTGTGTGTGTGAATGAAACATCCTAGTTACGGGTAGCAGGTGGTTAATAATTTACTCAAGCTCAAAACCTGTACCTTAGTTACAGAAAACAAAAGCAAAAATTCTCTACCCCAACTACCATGCTGCATTTTTCAAAGAACTGACATTTCAGGTTAATTTTCAATTTAAGGAACTGAGTTTGAGTGAATTTATATTATATTACTGAAGAGGCATTACAGCGAATGCCTCTTCATCGACACTAAAAGAGCAAACCATGAATTACGAGAATGGCCGTAGCTTGGCCGGGGAGGGGGGTAGCAGTTTCAGAGCTGTGAGTACAAATTTGAAAATCCTAGCTACACCCCTGTGTGTGTGTGTGTGTGTGTGTGTGTGTGTGTGTGTGTGTGTGTGTGTTATATCAAATGCATCCTCAGCAAGCATGTATGAGACTAAGAATAGTGTAATTAGCCAGTGTTCTAGTGAATTATTACAGTCAACTGGTGGGATAAATGGACTGAACATTAGCAAGGTTGCATAACACACAGTATGGAAATAGAACAAATGTGATGTTTACAGGTATACTAATTAAATAGTAGCTCCTCAGGGATCTTGTTCTTGTGAAGCATTACCCTTAGACACTCTAATTCCATCATCATGCATACTACCAGGGTGTGTTGCCTTCTGGTTAATGATGAGGTCAGTTGCTGAGTACAATACTTAACAAGTGAGTGATGACCACCCCTTTCTATTGAAGTTTGATTCTGCACTATCTCCAGAAGGGGCTTTGATTGTATGTGAGAGCAATAAATTCTACTGAGGGCACAGGAAAAATTAACTCTGGCACAGAACTGTTCCATGGCAACCTGAAGCCCTGAGGTATACTTGAACAGTGGACAAATACATACCTCTAGCTTTATATGACTGCCTAGTGAACAACTAACTGCTATCTGGGAGACATCTATGGTATAAGACATGTGCTGTTGAAATTTCCCAGATGTCAGTACACCAAGGTTCATAGCCACCTTTATTTGTACTGATACAGGGTTACCCTTTAGGCTGCATGAGAACATGGGAGTGCACATATTTTCCCACACAGCTTGCACTAGCTATATGTAGCTCGTATCTATCTAATATCTATCTATCTAATATTTTTTGTCTGAGAGCTGGCTTAACTGTAGCCTGGCTCACTACTAGATACTTGCAGATGTAAGGACACATTTGCAGACTGTACTCCAACATCACCTCTGGAACCCAGGCCTCCTGTAGTGCATTCACTGCATTATTGGATATTGTCAAAAATGTTGCAGGAATATGAAGCAAAATCACAATTATATATTGACTTTGTAACAAGTTATAGTTGTTTCCACTGAGTACAGTCTAATGGTGTATTCTGGCAATACAAGTTTATTGCTTTTCATTGTTGTCAGGCACACATGCTGTGTTTTGGAATATAGCATTTGTGTGAGGAGTCAGCCGTTATCCAATGCTATACTCCTTGGCATATATTACTGGCACTGGTCAGAATTTTTTTTTTTTGGAATCTGGTACTTAGTCTCATTCAGAGTAATACTTTTCACAAATTGCACCCTTTTATAACATTAAGTTGGGATTCCCTTTTATAACAAAAACATTGAAAGCATCAGGTGTCTTTTCCAAATCTTCTATCACAAGACACGGACCAAAAAGACTGGAATGTGATTGTTTAGGTGAATGGAAAAGGAAACGTGTGCAGAAAGTAAAGCTTTTCACCTCCACGATTCCAGAACAAATGCCAATTAACAGGAGGACACCAGATCACATTTTTTTTCAAAGATTCCCCCCCATGCAAAACCAACTTCCACTCACTATGAAACATGTCAATAACAGTGGGAGGAGACAGTATGCTCAACATGGAATGATTATCACACATATGGAATTCTGTTTGCACCACATCCTCTCTCTTCTTCTTCTTCCACTGGATTGTTGTAACCACGTCTGTGTCAACTATGTTAATCCAGATAGATATTTCATTATGCTCATGTCTTAAGTGGTTGGGTATAAATCAGAAAAAGATATACAACGAGTAAAGAAAATAATATGCACTAGCAGTAATACATAGCCACCGAGAACCATGCTGTGATTTTGATGCCAGCACTGCCAAACTTGCTCGTACAACTATTACCTGAATTCCTGAAAAGCCATCCAGACTGAAGTGCTCATCACATTAACTTGTGACAAGTATTGGATGATATGATCAGTCCAATAGAAACATACTTCCAGAGAAACACTAACCAAAGGACAACAATTTTCTATCAGTATAGGATGTCCACTTAGATCAGCCTCAAAACTCTCAACTGCTATGATTTAAGCATTAACACTATGATTTTGAGCCTCAGATTTAGCCTTGGTCCTGTTAGAATTATGATGTTCCTCATAATGTCAGGCCTGTTTTGGGGTGCATACTTTATTAAATTCATAAATTGGGATGTATACTTTATTAAATTCATAAACTGCATCTATATAAAGATTTACTTACTATATAGGGTCTGATATATAAAGACCTTATATTGGGAAAAATAAGAAAGTGCTCCTCTTTTGGACTCTTTGGTATGATTTCTAAGGCCCGTGCTATAATTTTTAATGTTCTGAGGTTGAGAGATTTAATCAGCCTTACGTCCCGTGCTAATACACCCACAGCATCATGGATTATGTTATGCTGTAAATGATGGGACAAAGTAAATCAGCATCCAGAGGAGGGATCTCGACTCATAAGCACCCAATATTCTGTCCAAAGAACCCCTAGAAATCAGTGCAATTGCTATGTATAAAAAACAATCATGAAAGTTATCACCCTCTTTTAACCCCCCCTACACACACACACACACACACACACACACACACACACACACACACACACACACAATCTCACACACACACACACACACACACACACACACACACACACACACACACACACGCACACACACACACACACACACACACACACACACACACACACACACACACACACACACACACACACACACACACACACACACACACACGCACACACACATACTTTTTTTATTGGGCAATCAGATTTAACCATTGTGTAAATGCAGAGGAAACATTATCTTGGACAGGACTTGACACACCACAATCAGTCTACAAATGTCAGACAAATACTCCCATTATTTTTCCATGTCAGAAAGAATTTGAAGTCATGCCTTATAATACTGCACATCATAATAATCATGTTTTACCTCATGAGCAACAAGCAAGTCATAACGACAGCCTGGGAGAAGGGCACACTAGTGATTTATTATGGCTTCCAAGCTGCATTTATAAAAGGAGGTGCTGTACTGCATTGACATGACATGTTTAAAATGTAAGAAGGTTTGATTAAATAGTACGCATGTTTATTTACTACATGTGTACAAAACCCATTCTTTTCACACATCACCAACATAATTATACAAGCTTTACTCTCTCAAGTATCTTTACTAAATCAGTGTTTCACTGTCATCATAGTGTCACTATCAAGTACCTCGCCTCTCTTTCGGTGTTTCCCGGTTTGGGGTCCGCTAATGATTGGCAGTGAATTATTATGGTGTCATGTTGCCAACCCAGCTCCCAATCTTCAAAGAAGACACACTGACACATGCACACACCTAACTGCATGTCATTTCAAATTCACTCGACTGCGAGGAGGACATGCAGACTCTGCGCAGAAGGTGCTCCAGCTGAAAATCGAACCAGAGAACCTCTTGCTGTGAGTGGATATGTAATTTACTTGTCTCATGTACATCTCGCTGCTTTGTGAAACATCTGCCCTTCATGCACTACTAAAACAGATTCAAGATAATCTCTACTACTGCATTGTTTCTGAAGAAGTAAATATTATACATTGCACAAAAATATTTTCACATGAAGAGGAATGTTCCCCTTGTGGTACCTGGGTCATGACTGAAAAGGGTTAATGGACCAGTTAACTGACCCTGTTATCAAATGGAAATAAAAACATCAATATATAAAATATACTTTATAGCATGGAGTGAGTATGACTGGTAGGGGTCGATAGCTCACTATAAGTGATTTGTGTAACTGTGTGTTTTGTAGATTTCTGAGGTGTGTGCATGCTCAGTTACATTAACCAGATTGTTATGAACTGTTTATAATGAATTGTGTTAGTAAGCAGGCTGTTATCCCCTTTACCTGCTGCTCATATTTACTTTTGAAGGTGAAATGGTTGTTAAGGGTGGAGTCACTCTCCCCTCTGTTATTATCAAATAGGAAAACATCATGTTACTTGAGAAATAACTGCTCTTCAAATGGTTACACAATGTATAACTGTCTATTAAAGAAAGAAGAAAAAAGTGTGGTAAAACATTTATATTACCTTGGTTTTAGTATGCATTTATGACATATTTCAGGTAAAATAAAACATGCCAAGGCTCTGAAAGCAGCTAGACAAGTGAGTCAAAAAGACAGCGATACTTTTGTTTAAAGAAAACATAATGACATCTTTGTATTCAGAGTGAATTGTATAGTAGATATAGTTATAAAGTGCTTCTGTTCGAAAAAGTTTTTCTTTTCTTTTAAGCTGTAACAAACTGATTGTGGCATAGTAGAAAAGTATCTCACGCTTACTTCTGCGCAGGTATGGGTTTGCCGGTAGTGATTGACAGAGAAAATGAGCGTGGAAACACCCGATGACTGGCAGGCATGCTAATTTGCATGTCACATTTTGTAACAATGCTTAATATTCACTCACGCAAAGAACTCCACCACCATAAAGCAGCCATTATTTGCACAGTTAAACAGAAATAAATTATTACTTTTACTTTCTCTTTCAGGGGGCAAGCCCCCTGCACCACCTTGTGGGGATAAAGTGCCCCCCCCCGCTTCTTTACAGATGTGGATGCCTTAAGGACAGGATGACCATTTAAGTGCTGAAAAAGTGCTGTGCAACAGTGCTGCTGCCATCTTCTTAAAACATTTTCATCCAGTAAAATGAATGGCTTCTGTTGTTTTCTTTACTTTGACACACATTTCACATTTCAGTCAGGCAATCAGGCAGAGATCACACCACCAAACAGTTTCTCTACACTATACCGACTGTTACATTTTACCGGCTGAAAATGTTTTTCAAAGATGGTGGGGGGGAGGGCATAATATTAGAGAAGTACCGGCAAAATGTGACAGTTGGTATAGTGTCAAAGTAAAAAAACAACAGAACACATTCATCAATATTCATTTTGGCACAGGAATGAATATTCAGTAGATTCCACACGCTTCCAGGAATTGTCAACCTGGAGGCATGTTTAGGGTGGGATTTGCTACTGCGCATCCTGTGAGGTACTTCTCTAATATTATACCCTGATTGCTACATTTATATCAATAAGTTGCTACAGTATAAGCAACACTTAGAGTTCCAAAGCTTTTGTTAAAAAAAGTTTTTCTTTCATTTTAAACTGTAGAAAACTGTTTTCTACATTAGTAGCAAGCAGCTGCTACCATAGCTGGCCTTAGGCACAGGCCAACTAGGCAGCCATATAGAGTGCTGCTCTAGCAGGGGAGCTTTTCCAGTAATCTGGATGATGTAGGTAGACCAGGATGGAGCACCAGGTAGTGTGGTGGGCTCTGTGGTGCCCTTTTGCCTAGGGCACCAGTTGACAAAAGGCCGGCCCTGGCTGCTTACAGGTAATGCTACAAACAGATCACTAAATGCTTCACTTCTGATCACAATCTGCTGATAATGTACTGCACTGCATTAAAAACTAATTAGTATCTGATGTCCATGTCCCCTTGCACTTTATACCTGGAGTAGTTGCCCTTTGACCCAAGTTACTGTCCTTTAATGGTGGAGATGAAGCAAACAGTAAATATTTAGCCTTTAATGTGTTGAGTATAAGGTGGGAGGAGTTAAGCCAGTCTTGAGGATGGGTGTAGCTGTCTTATAGGTTACCTTTGGTGCCTAGTACTCAGAACTCTATGTTGAATCACTATCTTACTGAATCTGAGAATAAATGCCACAGTGTTTCTACTTGCACCACCAAGTAGAAAATCCGTATTCAACATCCTCAGAAGCCATAGCCTCTTCATAGGTTATAATCTTGAGGAAAATAGTAGCACATTTGCATCCATGCATATTGCAGGTATCCAGTGATGTGCATTGACAGGTAGCAAGGTAGTGCAACAGTGCATGATTTCACCACACAGTGTTACACAGATGACATGTGTGCCATAATTGTGTTGAGGGTGCAAAAGACATGATGGTTTGAATGAACTGCAGCCTGTATAACCATACCTTTCCCCATTATTGCATTATATCACCTGTGCCAGACCTCTCAACCAATCGGGCACAAATTTCAACAGAATCAGGGACAAGTCAAGAAAACATCAGGGACAATCAGGAACACTTTTAAAATATTAGTGCTATTAATTTGAAACATTGACAGAATCAGAGCATATGAATTAATATACATTTTCTGAAGTAAAAGAAGTCTATAACTCTTAATTATTGTCATTATTCATTAAGTGTAATTCACCACCTTTCCTCCAAAAGTCACTAGTTTTAGGAGGGATTAAGAGGGACAGAGCTAAAATCTGAGTCAAAATCAGAGACGTCTCTGAAAATCAGGGACAATTGAGAGGTATGATTCACCTCTATGAGCTACAACACTGCTTAATATACCAATGCCCTCCAGAGAGAATGTGAACCACCACTGATGACTGCTTAAATGACAGTCCCACCCCTTCAACCCTCACCCTAGTGAAGAGTAAAGAATGAGCCAGTTGTCTGGGAAATGGTTTGATGGGCAACAGACAGCAAGGTAAATAAATTACAAAACTGCATATGAATTGTGGGCATGGCCAGCAACCCAACATGGAGGATTGGTTTCTTTCTGCTCTCAGTACTTTTATTGTTATGCCTTGTCCCATTTGAGTCTAATGGCTACAATGGAAAACAGGGAGACCACATATGCAAATTTTGTGGCTACAACTTTGGTAGATTTATCCAATGAATTGTTAGAGGAGCAAATAATGGTGCAAATGTTGGAGATGTTGCAGGCTGTCTCCTTAAAAACAAAGGAGGACCGGATGATAAGAAGCAGGGCAGCATAAGTAATATTCAGAGAGAAGTACTGCAGTTACATATTTTCTTGAAAGAAAGGACCGAGAAAATAAATCCACAACAAGAGAAAATAGAACAATTTGAATCAGGAATGACATATTTTCATGAAAAGATATATGAGACCATCAAAGAATGGGAGACTTCCAAATGACTGGGATATCAGAGTCAGTTGAAGATAAAGATCTGCTTATCTTTTTCTATAATAGGGTCATTCTAAGTACTAAATGCACCTACAGAGATAGACTGGGACATTGTCCATATCCACTGAATAGGAAAGAAAAATCATTGCTCTAAAATTACTTGACAGGGCATTGTTGAATTGCACTTATAAACTGCCATAGAATGGGTCCTGAGTAATACAGATTCACTTTATAATCCCGAAATACTGAAATATCAAATTTCAGTATCTCGAGACTATAAAGCCGAAAACTCACAAACCCGAAACCTCAAAACCATGAAATTTGAAACCACGAATGTCACAAAAACAATACACTACACAAACAAACACAAGCACACCTACCTCCTGACACTACAACAAACCAAACCAACACACATGAATACAACAAAACTAACACAAACACACACCCTTGCCATAAGCAGGGGGGGCAAGCTACCCTGCACCCCCATATGGGGGGCTGCACCCCCCACCCCCCCTACTTATAGATACTAACTCCGAGGTCACACTAAAAGAAGACAGCAAACCCACTACCACGTATTCTACACCCTCCTTACACAAACATACAAGAGGGTGGCCTAATGGTTAAGGTGTTTGCCTTACAAACACAAGGTGCAGGGTTTGAATCTCACAAGGGATAATTGGCTAGGCTTAAAATGGCTCGCAAGGACAATTAGCTTAGTACTAGTCTATGAACCTATGAACATACATACAAACACAACCACTCTCAACACTTACACACTCACAAGCTTACCTACCTACCCTAACCACACCTAAAACACCACAACACACACAAACCTTCCCCAAAACCCTTAAAAAACATTACACTTACCAAACGCGCCATCAGCACTGCAGGTTCGAGACTGCCGTATTCTACATTCTGAAGATTCACCAACTGCAGATTTTACACTTTGGTCTTGAGATACTGAAATTCGATATTTCAGTATTTCGTGATTCCAAAGTGAACCAGAGTAATACATATGTTTTGTATGGGATACATGCTGAGGGAGTGGTTATTTAAACCTATCATGACTTTTTCAAAGCTTTTTATCTAAAGAGGGATGCTTTTGCAACATTCAGGAAAAAATTGACATCCAGGGCCTTAGTGGCATATCTGGCAGAATTTGTAATGATAGTGAAGGGCCAGAGACAGGGTTTTTCTACCCTGGTGGCCTTTCATGAGTTTTTGGAGCAGAGGCAGGCTTTTGAGCAGTCTTTAACTTGTTGACCTGTAGCATTGTCACAGAGGGATGGAAGAAAGTTCAAAATACATAGCAGATGGCTGACTCACATGGAGAATTGCAAAATGGAAGTCCACATATTGTTTCCATCCCAAGTGTTAAGACCTGCCCAATGGAGAAGAAATTGGTGTAAATTCCTTGACTCAAAAGGGACTTAGCAGTATCAAGTAAAAAAGTTTCAAAGTCAATCAAGGGATAGCTCAATAAATAAAGATGAGGGTAGGCTTATTTTCCAACAAACAGTTTCAGTGAAAAGTCTAAACCAACCCAGCCTTTTGGACTTTTGACTTTGGACTTTTATCTTTCATATATTTGCTTACAGCATTATTCCTGGATTATTCTATGAAGTGTATGAAGTGGCCTTGCCCTAGTGGAATGTCTTAATTTGTTATAATTAGTAGAAAAGCAAAAGTTTCTGTTTGTTAAAGTTAGCGCTGCTAATGAGTGTATTTATGTATGTTTATGTATAGTGGCACAGCATGTATGATGTGATATCTTAGATGAGCTTATTCAAACTTTTCTGCAAATTTTCGAACTAGAAAAGCTGCATACATTTTGAGTGTCCTATTAATGTGTTCCAAAGACAGATTTCATGATTTCTAAGAAGTTATTATGAAAGGAAGAACTTAGTACTTGAATTAGTAAGGGACATTTATAATTTTCCCTTCTTGATTTGTTGGGGGGGGGCACATAAGTCAGGATTAACTTGGGGGCTTTAGTTAGCATGTGAACATCTCACAGGCAGAGTAATAGCATAGGTGTACCCTATGTATTCTGCCTGCATATCCAGAATTGTGGCTCCATGCATTTCTTTGGCTTTGAGATCCAGGCTTAGATCCAGGTGGGATCCAGAGATCCAGTTAGACGTAGCCCAGGAAGAGGAGATGAGAGGAGAAGAGAGGTGAGGAGAGGAGAAGAAAGTCAGGGATAGATGGGGATACGATGGGGATACTTTGAGCTTTAAGGTGGTCACAAGGAATGTAAGTCGATGTGTTAGCCAATCAAATGAGGCAAGATAAGGAACAAATTTAAAGGAATCACATCTGATCTTATACTTCTACAGAAGGTCAATATTAAGAGAAAAGAGGCCTTGAAGTTGGAGTGGAATGATTTTGGTGTGTTTGGTTGTAGTACAGTGAAAGAATGGTGAAGTGAGAGTGGGGTAATTGCTTGGCAAGAAAGAATGTCACTGTGGCAATTAATGCATTGAAAGAGGATGATGAAGGGACATGGGTAACAATAGATCTGGATGTTATTAAGCACAGGTAATCCTACCATATTGTAAAAAGGAATATAATAAATGGAGAGTTCAATATGGTTATGGATTGGAGACATGATGGGAAATTTGGTTGTAGGAAAAAACATAAGGGCAATCAAAAGTTGTTTCTAGTTGTATGATGGAATAAGGATGTTTTGATTTTGGAGATGGCAGAACTGTCATGATATAGCATATGATTCTTTGGAGACAAACAACAACAAGATGGTAGGTTGGATAGATTTTTTTTGGTAAGGGACAAGGAGTTGGGGCAAGTTAAGGGTGTTCTTATAGGAGAAAGATGTCTGTTAGACCATGTTCTTGTAACTGTATCTTTGTTATCTAGTCAGGTATTGACTCAGGAAAGGAGATGGACAAGAAAACCTTGGTATTAAGTGAATAGTTACGTGTAGGGAAGGGTATCATGAGGGAAGGAGATTTTTGGATAGAATAGTTGGAATGAGGAGAGCAATATTACACCATGTGCATTGTGGGAGGCAATTACATCTGCCTTTAAAGGTCGTTTCATGCGGAATTGAGGGATATTGGGGAAGAGAAGGAAGAAAGATAGGATGAAAAAGATGGGAAGATGTAGTGAGGGTTCTCCAAATGATGGTTGATTAGTGGTTCTGAGAATATGGAAGGCTAATGCAAATATTAACACTGAAAGAAGACACAGTGGTAGAGAAAGATCTGACCAATATCAAGGATTTCTGGGGGTGTACAGGGTAGAAGTTGGGCAAATGGTTAGCAGCCAGATTCAAGGGAAAGCTGAGAGATTCTGTTATTCTTTCCACTAAGGACAGGGATGGCAAAGCTGTTAATGACACTGTTGCCATTCAAAGATTATTTTTTTCAGTGATTTGGGTAATCTTAAAGATGGATAGTTCAAGGATAAGCATATGAATACCAATATATTTAGTTGGAAAGGGCATATATTCACCACTATAGAAAAAGATGCTTTGGACAAAGATATCTCTGTTTCCAAAATAATGGATATGTTAAGAGCTTTAAAGGAAGAACTCCACGGGGAGTTATGGGCTTTCTGTGGAGTTCTATAAAATGTTTCAGTTATTTTTGGACAACCACTTAGCTATGGTTTTTTAATAGTGGGGGCTGTAGGATAGAGTTTTAACAAACTCTTCTGCTGGAGTGCTGGTGGTGCTACTCCCTAAAGGTTATCAAAATAGACAGTTTCCAGATAATTATAGACCCATATTAATAAGAAATGTGAATATTTGCAGCTGCTCATGCTAACAGATTACAGAGTTGCCTGCCCAGATTAATTAAGGAAAATCAGAGATGTTTTGTAAAAGGGAGAACAGCTGAGAGAAACTGGTGGTTGTTAAGAGGTTTTGTGACCTGGGCAGGGAGGAAAGGCTGGGATCAAACCATGCCATATTCTTATAATAATAAAAAGGCATTTGATGTACTTGAATTACCCTTTTTATTTATGATTTTGGGAGAAGTGGGCTTAGGTAGCAGATATTTGAGTTGGCTTTCTGCATTTTATAAGAATGTGAATTAGTGATTAGTGGGCAAGTAACTACAGACATAAACATCAAGTCGAGACGCTAGACACATATGCCTTCTTTCCCCTATTTTATTCATTTTGGCTTCAAAATCCCTGGTTCAGCAGGTTCACCAATTTACATCAAATAATCATTGTGTATTAAAGTGTTTCAGAATGATTACAGATGATTGCATGTTATTGACTAATAGCTGGACCTTGTTCTTCCAGGTATACTAGAATATTCAAGCAATTTAAAATAGTTTCAAGATTGCAATTAAAACTGTTCAAGTAAGGGTAGGTAGCATATATATCTAGGAAAAGTAAGGATGAGTATTTAGGCCTGATAATGAAAGAAGCAGTGCAGGCTTTAATAAGAAGCAAATATATGGAGTTGTATAACCTGATTTCTCATTTACTGGGGAAATGCTCATCCAAGGTTTATACAAATGATGATTCATCCAAGATTCATATGTGTTCATCAACATCTACCTTTGAGTGGTGAAGAGAATAAATGGTTTTGAAAATACAAAGTTTGTGTGGCATTTTTATGGAATGGAAAAGGTAGTAGGATTGTTAAACACAGGTTGTACATACTTAGGAAATGGGGTGGATTGGAGTTGCCAGACATTGGTTTATATGTGTTAGCTGCTGCAGTTGATGCTGCTTTTATTCAGAGATTTTGTAAACCAAGGCAGATATTTTAATGTCCTTTGTAGTGACATACAGGACAAGATTCTTGCTCACGTCATTACAGAGTTAAAAAGGATGTTCAGAATCTGTACTGGGAGTATTATGGGCAGGGCTCTAAATTAATAGTAATATTGAAATTCGGCATTAGTCAATTTACTGGAGGAAGTAGAAGGCGAGAGAGGTGTAAATGTAGTAGGTAATTTGTTGCACTGGCAGTAGGAGGGAATAGTGAATTCAAGTTTGGAATAAATTTAAATATTCCTGAGGTGGCATGGCATGGTTTCAAAATGAACAATTAAAGCAGGCTGTGAAGCAAAGGCTGAGAGAGGTAGGAATGGGGGCAGTTTGGGGGAGGTAGGGGAAGACAGATGACTCATTTTTTCAAAGTTGAGGGGGGTAGAGGAGAGGCATTGTGACTTCAGTAAATTTTGTATAATACTCACAAAGTTTAAGTTTAGCAAACAGATGGATAAATTGAAAGCAAGGTGGGATGCGAAGGAGGGAATAAATCTCTCTAAAGAAGAATGGTTGAACAGTGTGAGGATGAATGTTAAACTGAAAATTCTTCTGAGGATTTGTGATCACCTCATATGGCATAAGTGGTATAGGCTCTGTCCATGTATCACATAGACCACAATCTGTTACCTTTACAACCTACTTCTATCTGTCTTTTCATGCCCAATACATATATTTCCTCAAAATATTTTACATGGAAAACATGTACCTAATAAAATCTGACTGTACTCTTTGCTAACTAAATGTATATACGTAAATTGCTTTTTTTTATTATTGCAAATGTCTACTCTTTTGACCTCCGTCTAGAAATTTCGTGTTCAATAGATACTATTGCCTACATATTGTATTATATGCTTATTTTCTGTAATGTGTTATCCTAATGTAAATGGAGCTTTTCTCCCCGGGCCTCCGCTGTAAATGGACCTTGTCCAGTCGGACCTTCCCGGTAAACAAAATTAAAATAAAAAATAAAAATAAATAAATAAATGTTTCCAAGGGAGCAGGAAATGGTGAAATGAAGTAATGGAGATGTGGGGAATCAGAGGCAAGATGCATTTGTATGTTTTTGGATTGAAAAGGAATTAAACACTTTTGTGATGATGTAATTCAAGAATAAGAAAACATTTTTGGAAAGCAAATGCATAGAAACTGGAAATTTTGTTTGTTAGGCAGAGAAGGAGTGGGTAGAGGTTGGACAACAATAGAAACCTTTGTTGTTTTTAGTCATAGGAGGTGGGTCAGGAGACATACAGTTAAAGACTGGAAAGGTAGGGGGTGCCATGAAGATGTATGTATGTAGGCAAGAATAATATCAAGTTGTATTAACGAGTTTTGTATGCACAGGAGTCTAAAGAAAGTAAATGCGGGGTTAGCAAAGACTTGTCTAAAGTCAAGGAGTACAATTTGATACAGAGCAAATTTACTGGGGACAGTTTGGGTAAGTAAATCTTCTGAAGTTAAATTCATTTAAGGAGGTGGGGTGCTTATTTTGGATGCATGGTGATATAAGTTTTCTTTCTGTAAAGGTGTCTTTTAAATCCTATTCAAATTTACATGTTTATATGGTTGTTGACATATTAGATGTTTTCTTTTTCTGGATGTTTTAATGTTCTGATTTCATGCATTATGGTATGTTAAATCCCAAATAAAAGTATATTAAAAATGTGTGTGAATTCTCCACACCCTTCTTTTGTATTGCTCTATTTGCTTCTGAATTTCAGACATCCTAATACAAAATAGATTACTAAATGATTATACTTGGCTGGGATATTTCTCATATGTTTTTAGTTTTTATGGTGATGTGTTTTTAAATGTTAATTTTGCTGACTATTCTAGTACCATAAATGTATGTACACACCTTTGATGTTTCAATGTTTCACACATGTATTTCTTAGTGTCTCCTGAACATTTGTTTTACTGTCTTCCTTTTGAATGCTATTCATGCTTCAGTCAAGCAGACCACAAAATCATCAAAGAGAAGACATTAATAACCCAGTTAACTGTTTTTCTTCCTTTAAATCAAAGCAATCAGTTTTTTTTCCAGCAACTTATTGACTGGTATGCATTGAAAAGACCATACTTCACATGTGAAACAACTACAAGGCCAGCACATGCACAAGTAAAGAAACTACAAGTGTGTAATTAGTACCTGCTAGATTTGACATTTAAAAGTTATACAAGCTAATATTTATTCTTGAAGCCTACGTTTCACCTGTTAATAATGTATATTTTACTTGACTGATAACTTAAATAAATGTTGCATAATAAATTCTGTTTTATGAGAAAGACAACCAAGATGCATGTGAGTTTCTTGCTTATCTCTGAGACTAAATAAGTGGTAGGCCAATGAGAAGACACTGTTTTAAGACACGTTTACTTGCTTGGTATATTCAAGCAGGGTGCTACTCCTCTGAGTCTGTCACCAAGGATCCATTTAGAGCTGTCTACTTAAGTGATGTCAGTAATGTATCAGCTCTTATTCAAACTCAACACACTGCTTATCATTTAGTACACAGTTTTCCACACTTTTGTAATGCACAAAACTTTTAAATACAGTGATTTTGAGTTCTGCTTTTGGTTTTAAGCCAGATCAGACTCATGGAGTTTGGTGACTGCTGTAGGCTGACTGTTATACTTCAAGAGTCATTAGTTGTGGATATTCTGACAGCCACTTGATTATTTTTCTGTTTTGTAATGTAGTAAATATGGATACTTTCTGCTTTGTCTCATTTTCATTTTAATAATCATTTGAGAAGCATATATGACAACAAAAACAAAGTCTCTCAAGAGTAAATTTCAAACTCTTCTTGCAGTCATAAAAGGATAACAAAAAATTTACTTTTTGCCAGCAAATTATAAGTTCTGGCTGAAAGGCTTTATTTATGTTTTATGTTGTTAATTGCACAGAAACATTTGTTCAGGAGCAGATGCCCAAGAGTGTTCACCGCTTAACTTTCTTACAACCACATAACAGCAAATGGAAAATGAAAGAATCAAGTTAGTACTACGGGATGAGCCTAGCCAGTGACCCCAGAACTTTATTCAAATGCAATAAACCACCGGAGAAATGTTATTCTTTAGTTTATTAAATAATTCTTACTGATTAAATAATAATGATTAAATAAAATGGCAAGAATGGCTGGTTGCAGAATCCACTTGTCATTGTTTCAAAGAAATAGGTAATGTACTCTTCATTGTTGCAGTATAAAGCCAAAAGCCATAACTATAGCGGGCAGAAAGGGAATGCTGTATAGTATGCAAGCAGTCAGGAGGCAGGATCAGCACCACAGAAAAATGTGTCAATCCATACCTGCAAGTCAGTGTGCATGTTGTGTGATTATCTTTGCAAAGCTCAAAGGCTCACTGATTCATTGCCATTTATATAATATTATATAACTGACATTATAATCTTAAAAACACAACACTAGCATATAAATTATTGGTAAGCAATCATAAATATAACAACATATTAAATATTAATTCACATACTGATCTACTTCCAATAATCTTTGTGTGTCTACTATAATATGAACTATTATTATATTTATTCAATGACTATAATAATTTACTTACAATGCTTTTTAGTAATGAAGTGGATAAATGTAATTAGTGTTCTTTTAAACATGGCATTTAAGGATGGATGGTCATGGCAATGTGACACAGGAAGGATATTTTAAACAGCAATGTATTGTTATTTGAATTTTGTTCTGAAGAAGTTCATGTCTCTGGTGAATGAAAGCACTTAACCTTTGTCAAAAATATTTATTGAACTTCATAATTACCAACATGTGTCATTTTTACTGTGAAAGAAAACCAGACAACTATGCAGGACTAATACTGTAGTATTTTATGGTGGCTGGCTACCAATTGCATGTTTGAAATAGAGATGAACGTTTTCTCACTCAAATAACATGCTCATTTATTCAGATCTTCCTATTCCCTGGTTAGGACACCTGTGACTGATTGTTTCTATAACCAAAAGCTGATATAAGTTTATCTTTTTTGTACTTGCAATGTTTCAGTGATATTTAACACTTCTGTGCTGCGTTTATTTATTTTGTTGAATTTTCACTATTTTTCAGCCTGCACTTGTTAAATAAACTCCATCTGTTTGTTACTGTACTGCTCTTAGGTTGTTTTAACAGTATTCTGCAAAAGCTGTTCTGAGGCTGCCAAAATATTTCTATGTTTTACAAAGTTTTTCTGTGTTGTGAATAGGGTTGCCACCTTTTGTCGTGGCTAAAACCAGACTTAGGCCACACCCCCTTGCACCTCCCATAACCCAGCCCATGCCACACCCATATTCCACCTACTTTGTGATGCATCTCATGTCAGAGTAGCACAAACATCCTCCTTATCCATTTGTGATGTCTTTTTCTGTGGATTTACTTTGCTTTTTTATTTATTTATTTTTTTTTTTACAAAAAGCATAATACATTCACAGATTTAATAAACTCCTATTGTCTGTTTCTTTTTTGAAACAGAATACTGGAGTTTGTACAGTGTTTCTGGATTACTGGACAATCAGTTTGATTTCTGGACAGTCCGGAAAAAAAACTGATAGGTGACACACTAGTTGTGAACATTTCTCAGGTTTAGTGAACTTATTTCCAAGGATTCCTGATATTGCAGGAATTCTTACTTCTGTTCTAAAGCATTTGTTACTGCACTTGGGCTCAAAGCCAGTTTGTTTTACATGGGGGGGGGGGGTTCTTTTGGACTCTTGTGGGAGCAGAGAGCTAAATTCAACCAACCAAGGTGGGAACGACTGGTTGATAGCATATTGTGTTTTTATCTGATTGGCTTGAAGGTTTAACTTTACAAAAGTCTTTCATGCTGCTGGTGTAAAAGCCTCGTGCAAACACAGCTCCAAGTTTAAAATCCTCTATAGGAAATGTTCTCCATAGACCCCACTGTTCACAACTGCTTGAAGAACTACCAGTTTGTGCAGAGGGTAGTACCACTGCATAATAGTATATTAGTAAACATTCTTACTTTGACCTATAAGTGACTCTCCCTTACTCCTTCCCATTTAGATATTGTGTTTCCTTGCCTTACATAGCATGGGCTAGATTCAAACCAGCTGAATCTAGACTGTTTGGTATCAATCTACTCTTAAAATAGCCAACTTACATTAACTAACCCAGGATAGTAAACTTTGTGAAATTGTTGGCGAACATCCAAAGCTTGTCTTTAAAAACAAAAAAAACTTGAAGCATCTACTCTGCTAGAAGGATGGCTTCTGCCAACAGTTACTCAAATCTTGTTTTAACTGTTTGGGAGAGAACACATATTTTTAATTCCATCAATCCTTGGTCCAACAATGTTTTATGGATGTTTTGTGGATGATGTCTTTCTTTTATGGAAAGGGGATGAGAATGAGTTGAAGAAATTTGTCACCTATTTGAATTAAACCACCTTTTTAAAATTTACTGTCCAGAGCTCCCGCTCTGAGATTTATTTTTTTGGATGTGAGAGTGTTCTTGCATGAACACAAACAGATTGGCACCTCTATCTTCAGGAAGGACACATGGAAAAATCATTATTTACACGAAAGTAGTCTACACCCCAGACACATCTCCAGGAACATTATGAAGAAAGAGATGTCCAGGATCTCATGACTTTGCACCAAGGAATCAGATTTTGAAAAGGAGAGACATTTTTTACAACAAAATTTAAAGGAGAGAGGCTATTTGAACCATGATATTGATGTGAGCCAAGAGGAACTGAAACATCTAAGACTGTCTAAAGGCTTACCATATGTTAACAAGCAGCTACAACAGGAAAACTCTTATGTGAGAGACAGACAATATCAACATAGTGACCGTGTCATTTATTTTGACTTACACCAATGATAATCGTCAGATTTGGGAAGTGATAAAAAAATTTTGGCCGGTCCTAACCCAGGATAGTAAACTTTGTGAAATTGTTGGTGAACATCTGAAGTTTGCCTTTAAAAACAAAAAGAACTTGAAGCGTCTACTCTGCCAGAAGGATGGCTTCTATTGTAACTCTAATTGGAGCAAATAAGGCACCCTTCGATGTGGCAGATGCTCTGCTTGTAGAACTATAGATGTACTTAATACTTTTAAACATCCCATTCAGTGGATTGGAATGCACCTTTTCGTGTAAAGCTGACTGTAATATGCAGCATTTGGTGCACCTTGCTACTTGCCAATGCTGTACTGCCTATTATGTGGGCAAAACAGATCAAATCTTTAAAAATAGAATACTTAGTCATCTGAGAAATATTCATAATAAGGACCTTAAGAATGCCCTTGCTTGTCATGTTACTCAATTTCCAGGACATTTTTTTTTTAAGTTTAAGGCTATTGAAGTTACATCTAAAGGGATGAAACTAGGAGATATTACCAACAATACTGAAAGGAATGAAACCAAATGGATCATAAATTTGAGAGCACACAAGCCTCCTGGTTTAAACACTGTAGTTCCTCTGAGACCCATTTTAAAGCATAGGAGAACAGCCATTGGTTGATGTGAAGGTGTGTTTTCTTTTAAGTGCTCAGATTGGCACATTTTCTAATTGGAGCTCAAGGATGATACCTGGCTGTGATTGGCTTGTGATATTCTGACTGATGATTGGTTTATGCAAATAAGTGCTTCTCTTCAAGCTTGTTGATTGGCGGTTTTCCATTTGGTTCTTTGGCAGAACAAACTGAAGCTGATTGGTTGTGTATATCTTTTAAAAGCATGTTGTTCCTGTTTCCCTTTACAATCTAAAGAAGGTATTTCTGAAAGTGCTTATCATTTGAAAGGGATTTTATTTTTGTCTTGCCACATTTTATGTCTCAAGTTTTCAGTAAAATATTTGTGTTCATCTTTTTTGTTGGATTTTAACAGGTTTGCCAGTTGTCTGTGGTGGTGTCACTATTTTTCTCTTTTGATTTTGTTCTTTGTAGCAGTGCACCTTTAGCAGTTACAGGTTTATTTTGTGCTTGCTTATGTTACATTACGAGGGCCTCCCTGCACCCTTGTGGCAGAAGTGTATAGCTCAGGACCCATCTGATTTGGGGATTGCTGGAGAAAGGCTCAGTTTGGGGCTTTCCCATTGGTAGCTGTGTTAAAGCTGTTTAAATTTGCCAGTATATATGTCTCACATTTGCACAGGTTTGCATTCAATTTACTGGAGCTGCTCAACATTTGAAAATTTTAGCCAGAGGTCTGGAGCGCATCTGCACTGAAATCCAAGGCATCCACTGAAAAAAGCTGAAAAATAAGCATATTTTAAGTCAGCAATACACATTGTTAACTGTATGTAATTGAACTACTGCTTCATTTTTGTTGTTTGTGACTAAGTTTAGCTATCCCACTTCCTTCCCAAATACCACATTCAAAAAAATCACATCGCAGTGGGAGGGCAGTCTCCCATCATTTCTCCTGCCAGCTTGATTGATTGATATGAGCATCCTGAGGCAATGTAGCAATTGCCTCTTGTATACTGACAACCATTTACTCATAAAGCAAACTAACACCCTATGTGAGAGATGCAAATACACTGTGGAATTGGCGTTAATTCTCTAACGTAAAAAAAACTAGACATCGAACAGGTTGTCAACACACATGCTTCACCTCTCAGGTAAACCTCGCCTCTCACACAAAATAAGGTCACAACATATAAGCCCACATATGTGGAGGTACTCACTAAAAACCTACCAAAAGAATGGAGACCTCCAAATGCACAACACCCACACTCATCACTAAGCAAAAAGAAACCACTACACATATCAAAACACACACACACACACACACACACACACACACACACACACACACACACACACACACACACACACACACACACACACACACACACACATGTCTCAATAAATAAGTACCTGATGCAAAACACATCAAATGCCTTGGTCATAGGTGACTCCACAGTGAGACTCTCACCAGACTGGACAAGGAGAAGGTCATCATCAGCTGCCTCTCAGGAACCAGGATATGACAAATCATGCATGGACAGAAGTCAATCAAAAACTAGTAACATTATGACTCTGTCATAATCTGTGTTGGAGTGAATGACTTGAGATGCATGTCTTTGGACAATATGAGGACAGACATGATGGAACTCTCTGATTATGTGTCCCAGACAGGTATGTCCTTAGCCCTTAGCAGTATCCTACCCTCACCCAGGATGATTCTACAATATAAACAAAAAAATGATTGACTTCAACAATTGGCTCATCTTCTTGCATCGGCCCTGAGAGATCCAGTATTTGACAGCCTTGGAGCATATGGCAGACAGACCTTGCTGCTTTGCTAGAGATAGTCTGCACCTGCCTCCCCTTAGACTTTCAGATACTGGCAAAGACCCATGCCTCTCCCATAGTGCTTTTTAGGAATGTCAAAACAACACATTTTTCAATGTAACACAATCTAATCCAGACAAACTCAGGGTCATGCTGATTAATGCTAGGAGTTTAAATATGAAACGTCTCTCCCTGGAAGCACTCCTCACCTTATAGGATGCTGACATATGTGCAGTTACTGAGACATGGTTCAAGGCCACTGAGAGGCTACAATGGCTTCCACACATTCAGACCTCAAAATGAGCATGAAGGAACAAAAGCTGGAGGTATATCAATCTTCATTAAAACAAAATACACTTTGAGACTGGTCAAACAGCATGACTCTCTTGAACTACTCTATGTCCAATTTACTATTGGGAAAGTACCATACCACATCATTGCTAGCTATAGATCCCCCCACCATGAACCAGGATAAGCACATGGTTTACCTCAATTTACTGGAATCTCTTGTTGTACAGCCCAACACCTTAGTGAGGGGAGATTTAAACTATCCTTTCATAGAACAGAGACATACACAAGCAAAAACACACTTGCCCAGAGGTTCCTAAACGTTGTTAACACAAATGCTCTGGAAGAGATAGCCTGCATCCCCACTAGGGACTCTAATGTTCTGGACATGGTACTCAACATCATGAGGGGTCACTGTACTTCCTCATGCGTGATGCCCTCCCTGGTTAGGTCAGACAATAAATCATTCGTGTTTGAAGTAACTACTGGAACTGACACCTTCACAGGAACAAAAAATATCGAAAACTTTACCAAAGCTAATTAAAGCTTACTAAGTAAAGGTATAAAAAAGCGTCATACCAGGCACAATCACAGACATCAATGATCACTATGCCGAAGTGTATGCAAATGCCCTGTACAAGCACTTAAGCAACTGCAGAAATTCTGCTGTACCTGACTGGATCAAAACCAGGTCTTCCCATAAAAGTAAGCTACAGTGGTAGACTTCAAGTTTAAACAGATTATATAACAAAAGGAAGAAACTGTTGTCATAAAGCAAGAGGAACATCACTCTGTAGAGGAAGAGTTCCCTCCTAAGCCTAAACAAGAAAATCATAAATCTTGTATAGTCTTCTAAAGGAAATTACAAAACTAAAATTGCACCCTACCCAAGGATAATCAGGAGACATTCCTTAGCTACATCCAAAGTTTAAAAAGGAATGTCCAGCTATGTGCTGAACTGGTTGTAGATGCAAACATTCATACTACACTGGAATATATCACCAACCTGCTAGCTGACAAATTCAGTGCAAACAACACCCCTTAACCCTACCTGCCATATCGCAAACCATACCTGACACCATCCCTCTGCCTAGTATCTCTAGAGAGCAGGTCATCTCTGCACTCACCAAGGCCAAAAACATAGCTTCAATGGGACCAGAAAATATCCCAGATTGTTTACTAAACAATCTAGAACAAGACCTAGTGGACCCACTTGGTGTTTTCTTTAATCATAGCTAAAGAGTTGACTATGTTCCTGCAGAATGGAGAACAGCAACAGTAACCCCTCTGTACAAAGGCGGCCATCAATTAACCCTGGGCAATACAGAACCATAAGTCTAAACAGCCCAGCAGGGCCATGGAAAGAGTTATCATAGACCTTATCAACAAGGAAATATTTGACCCCCATATGCTGGAGCCAACCCAGTCTGGCTTTGTTAAGGATAGATCTGCTTATTAAACCTGTTGGACTTCTTTGAGAATATCACCTAAACCATGGATAAAGGTAAGATGGTGCACACTGTCTGTCTCAACCTTTCCAAGGCCTTTGGCACAATTTTCCACTCTGGCATCAATGAGAAACTCTCCCAGATAGGGATTAACAGTTATGTTACTAGATGGATAGCCAATTGGCTCATTGACAGAACATGCTCTGTCAAAATTGGTCACTCAAAAGTAGACCCATCACCAGTAGAGTACGACAGGGGTCTGTGCTAGGCCTCTTACTGTTTGGCATCTACTTCTCAGAAGTCCAGGCCAAAAGTAGATGGCCTTCGGTTCACCAAGTTCAATGATGATTCCATACTGGGAGCAATTACCGAGTCTCTCAACAATGTCAATATATTGCAAGAAGGGCTAACACAAACAAATGATTGGTGCCAAAGCCATGGTCTAAAACTAAATGCAAAAAAGACATTATTATTTCCTTTGGCAAAACGGATTCCCCTACAAATTACAATATTGACAGCAACACCATGGGTTCCAACCCAGTAGTGCGAGAATTAGGAACACAGGTTGATAGACATCTGAACGTTGACCAGCAAGTTTCCACAATGGTAAAGAAAGCCTTCTATGTAGCTCAACTCATAAGCAATGGCATAGCATCCAGCTCAAGGAATGCTATAATTCCACTGTACTCGAACCTCATCAAAGCACTAATAGAGTATAATGCACCATTTTGCATGTACCTCACAGGACACCTGCAGCAGCTGACAGACCTCAGAGGTTTCTAACTAAGAAAATACAGGGACACCAAACAATGACCTACATGGACAGGTTTAAAGCCCTGTCACTTTACTCTGTATCTTATAGGCTGCTAAGAGATGACATGTGCCTGGCCTAAAAGGCAATCTCCAACCCTGCCCTAATGGAAATTCTGCACATCCGCACATCAAATGGCGAAACAGTCACTCACTCTACTCATCTCAACCTAGCTTGTGACATTAACAGAACATGCTGGAGAGACAAATATGTCTCCCAGAGACTGCTGCTTCTCTGAAATAGACTTTTGATTCACATAAAACAGAGCTTCTCAATGACCCTATTTAAGTGCAACCTAGATAATTGGATGGGAGACCGCAAAGTTGCCCCTAGGGTGGCACCTGAGTCCCTCATGGACAGGGGTAGCCAATGTTGATCACAGACCTGCTCTGTTCAAAAATCATTCTGTGAGCTACCCAAAAAGATCAAATGGGGATACTTGGGATTAACAAGGCTAGCCTTATAAAGACTCTAGGGCAGCTAGCCTAGTAACCTCCTATAAACCTATGAAACTATGCACATGATTAGAGCTAATAATGATTTTAGAACATTTAAGTGATGAAGTATTCACTATCATGTGACTATATATATATATATATATATATATATATATATATATATATATATATAATGGAAGATTTCAAAACATGGTACAGTTTTATCACAGATTTGTTGATGACTTGTTTATTTTGTGGGGGGGGGGTCACTGCAACAATTTAATGAGTTTGTTGATTATATATCAAACACCACTACTTAGTTGAAGTTTTCACAAGCAATTTCAAATGAAAAAAAATTTTCTTGATGTTGAAGTTTATAAAGATAGTTTAGGTGGTGTTACTATGAAGCTATATAAAAAAAACATGTCACTGTGACCACTTATTATTCAGAGAAAGTATGCATCCTAGTTATGTATTTAAAAATGTTGTTAAAAATCAGGTATATAAAGCTTCTCTATTGAATGTAGGGGACAATGATTTCTTAGAACCAGACCTCTGCTCTAAGAGAAACTTTTCAAAGAAAAGGCTATCTTGATCAAGAGGTCAATAATGCTTCAATAATTCAAGATGTTACTAGGATGAGAAATGATGAAGCCAAACCTCATTTTTCTAGTGGTAGTGAATTAAATCAAGTTAGAGAAAATGACATATATAGAAGTAAGTTAAGAGTTCCAGTTTATTATTCTAATAACTCATCTAGGTATACTGAGATTATTAGAAAGTACTGGCATATTCTTACAGCAAATGATGAAATAAAATGGATTGTGGACAGTATACCAAATTTTTTATACAAAAAAATATGAGATCATTAAAGTGGCAATTATGGTTCCCTAAGAATAGAAGGAATGAAAAGAATGCTAATATTACTAAGGTTTGTGGTAGATCTACTGCATGTAAGCATATAAATAGTTCAAATTTATTTATACATCCAGAACAGCACAAGACATATACTTTTATGGTTTCTGCCCGTTGTTCAGCAATACATATAGTTTATTTAGCATGTTGTCAGAAAAGCAATAAATTGTATGTAGGGAAAATAGGGCACTTCGTGATAGAGTAAAAGAGCATATCTAACATATCAGCAAAGGCAAGTGTAAGAAAACAGAAGATGATACAATGGCTAAACGTATTTATTAAAACTCCATCGCACTAAAAACAACAAAGATGAGCACTTTCGGCTTTTCACCTTCTTCAGACCTGCATTTACAAATCTAATGCTCAGTTAAATACTAAAATCATCCAATAAAATTCGAAATGCATCATCACTAACATTAGATGATGACACTGATTGGGCATGACTCTCTTTTTTGTCTATGTTATTAACAGAAGTGAAATCTGCATAGGAAATTATGTCAGTGATGATGTAACTTCCATAGGAAATGATGTTAGTGATGATGCATTTTGAATTTTATTGGATGATTTTAGTATTTAACTGAGCATTAGATTTGTAAATGCAGATCTGAAGAAGGCGAAAAGCCGAAACCGCTCATCTTTGTTTTTTTAGTGTGTTGGAGTTTTAATAAATACGTTTTGCAGTATTATAATCTTGTTTTCTTACACTTGGATTCACTTTTCAGGAGTGATTTTGCTGGCTTACTTGGATTCATTTGTTCATATCAGCAAAGGCAGTGTTTCTAACGCACTTGCCAAACATGTTAGTGAAACAGATAATTCTCATGTTTTTAAATTTAGAACAATAGGTAGAATTTATGAAAACATCAGAGGTGGAGATACCAGAAATTATACTGAACAGTTAGAAACAAGATGGATAGTTTGCTTGAGAGGGGACAGTGGTTATGGTTTAAATGATAAAGTCCCACTCAAACCTATGTTAAAAGCAAGACCATTGTTCAGATAATATAATTTTAGGTTTAAATAGAATGTTTATAGTTTTATATGTTCATAGTTTTATATGTGTATATATTTTTATTTTTATATATGCTTTTGTATTTTATTGCTGTAATAGTGAATGTGTTTTTAAGCAGCTTTTGCATATACAAAAAGTGAAATACTGGTTCTGTTTCTTTAACAAGAATGAGGTTTTACTGATTGGCTTTTTATATTTAAATGGTAAAAAAAATCAGTTTGGAATTACATCTGATGAAGCAATATCTCTGCGAAAGTGTTTATGTCTGTTTATGGAATAAAGAAAGTTTTTACTTTACATACTGGATTGCCTGGCCATTTCTGAGTCAACTTTGTTTTTTTGAGATAGGAGAAGAAAGAAAACCAAGGAAACAGCTAGCTACAACAGAAAAATCCACAAAACGAAAGCTGAAACTAAAATTAGGTAATAGATGTGTAGTAAACACTAAACAAAAGCCAATGCACAAAGTACACAAAAATGCTTCTTTAATGAACCATTAGCAGCACAAACTTATTCACATTTTGTTGGAGATAATATTTAAAAGATTGACATCATTTCTTGACTGATGAAGATTTCAAATGACATTTTACATTTACATAATAATTCAACCGAGACATTATTAATGCTCTTTTTTAATAGCAGAAACATGTTCTTTTAAACTTGGACAAAGCGTATTTTGGTAGTTTTACCTTTATAAAACCTCTTACAGCTAAGGCATGTGGCAACATACACTATACTTGTACTATTACAATCATATCTTCATTTCACCACGCAGGTGAGCTCTACATATGAAACATAGGTAATGGACCTGGTATTAATATACATATGCCACTTGCAAAAATATAAGTATGTGTTTCTCCCAGTCTGTTGCTCATTACTGTGGGTTTAATGGTTGCTTCTCTTTCCATGATTATTTTCAATTTCTACTTTTCTTGCATGCAGAATGTGATAACTTAACTGTTGTTAAATCATTATTTCCCCAAATATTCCTCCAGTTTGCTTTTTATTCTGCCAAAGGTGGCTAAACTGTCTAAGTTCACAAGGATGGCAAAGCTATTAGAGTATTTTTTTGTCAAACAATGTACTTCACTAACTGGTAATCAGTGTTTCAAAATTAGGGTTAACCAGTCATATATCTTACCACAAATGTTATCTGCAATTAAGCCAGCAAAAAATGGACAATGGCAAAATATAGCATTAATTGCAGCAGATTTAATAAGTTTTTAATTACTGTTATGGACAAAGTCACCATGAGTCTCAGAGGCAGGGATGATAACAATCTGTTGGACGTTATTCCTTAATGCATCTAATTCACCTGAATTAAATGATTAAATGTAAAATGCAGTTTGAACTTATCAGCCATGAGATAATGTCAAGCTTTTAAATATTTTTGTGTGTGTATTGTCTGTGTTTATGAAAAAGTTGGCACTGTACCTCAGTTTGTGTGTGAGAGAAATTCAAACCTTAAACTTTTGTTTGAAAGGACAGGCACCACTGTTTTTCATTATGTTTTATCAAACAAACCAATAAGCATATTTGTTTGTGGATTTTGTAAATATTATAGGTTTATAGAAAATAGCCCCTATCCAATTACACCAAGTCTCTCTATAAAACAACTGGATCTCAGTTAAGGTTTGATTGTTCTTCCAATTACTTTGTCTATTTAGCTAAATATGTACCAGGATATAATGACACTATTAATATTAAATGTCCTTTAAAGAAAAAAAAGCTTTTAAGTTAATCATGCATATTCATAGTAGGTATTTTCTGGCAGCAGTTTGTTGGTTGAGATTCATTGGCCATCCTACTGTATTCCATAATACCAGGATACAAAAATAACCACCCCTTTCAATCTATCTTGCGGTTTTAAAAATAGTGACTCTCCACTAAAACTTAACTTTTTAGACAGGTAAAACTTAAGTTACCTACTTTCACATCTAACTTATCTAGTGCACACTGCAGTGTTTAAGATAAACCTTTTGTTTTTCATCTTACCTTTAAGCATCCCTGTGACTAGCACTTGCTCTAATACCTGCTGGAAAGCACTAGGAAGCCTTAAACTGATACAAGCACTCAACTCTCCTTGTTAATAAGGAGAAATTAATCATAGGCACTAAACAGCCTATCATTCCAAAGTACCTTGCTAAGGCAAGGGAAAACAGCTCCTGTACTTGACAAAAAAGTACCAAACCAGGCATGTCCAAGGGTCAGCTTCCGGTGATTTTTCCTGTCCACCTGGTGAATCTAGGCATACTGGGGCAATGTAGCAATTGCCTCAGGTACACAGACAATGCTCTCCTTCTACCACCCAACACTACAACCTGTGAGAGATGCAGTTACATAGCCAAACTGGAAGCAAAGCTCTCTCCACCCAAGACTATGCTAGACAATCAAGAGGAGACTACACCTCAAGCAACACATAGCCCTTCTAAACCCACACTACAAACACTCACACATAGCAACATTAAATCCACATATGCGGAGGCCCTTAACTGTAACCTACCGAAGCAACAAGGAACTCTGAAGCTGAAATGCAAACAAACACCAGTCACAACCAAAGTGTCACATAGCTCACAACACCAATGTGCCACCCAGCAACAGCCCCCTAAGGCAAGACAACATGCCTAACACTTTAGTCATAGGTGACTCTATAGTCAGGCACACTGATGTCCCACTCACCAGGCTGAAAAAGGAGAAAGTTACAGTCAGCTGCCTGTCGGGTGCCAGGATCCGCCACATACACTCAAGTCACTCTACAAGTACAAATATGACTCTGTCATTGTCCATGTTGTAGTGAATGACTTGAGATGTACCTCACTGGACTACATGAAAAGAGACATGGAAGAGCTCTCAGATCATGTGGCCCAGGCAGGTATGACCCTAGCCTTGAGTAGTATCCTGCCTTTGCCCAGAATGATACCACAATATAAGGACAAAATGATTGACTTCAACAATTGGCTAAGCTACTGGTGTCATTCAAAGGGAATTCAGTATCTGTCTGCCTGGGACGACATGATCGACAGACCATGATGCTTTGCGAGAGATGGTCTGCACCCGTCACCCCTGGAATTCAGGTTACTGGCTAAGGCTCTTGCCACTCCTATAGTGCCTTTTTCAGGCAAAGTTCAAAGGACAAAACCACCACCGTAACAGGTACAAGCATGCAAAATCTGAAGGTAATGCTACTCAATGCTTGAAGTTTAAACCTCAAAATGCACTCTCTCGAGGCACTCCTAAAAATGGAGAACATCAATATCTGTGCAGTTACTGAGACCTGGTTCAAGGCTCCAGAGAGCACCCCTGCAATACCAGGCTACAACTCTTACCACACTTTTCAGCCACCAAACCAGCACCAAAACACTAAAGGTGGAGGAGTGTCCATATTCACCAAGGATATTCACACCATCAGGCTAGTTGCCGAACATAATGCATCTGAAATTTTCCAGGTGCAACTAACACTAGGTAAGACTGCAATCCAAATTGTAGCTTGCTACAGATCCCCCACCATGCCCCAAGATTCTCACGACTAAACATACTGGAAAATATTAAGATACAAACAAACACCCTAATACTGGGTGATTTCAACTACCCTGCCATTAACTGGGAAAACTACTCATGTACCAACACCTGTGCCCAATGGTTCTTGGAATTCATAAATTCCAATGCCCTGGATCAACTAATCCATTGTCCCACCAGGGGATCCAATATCCTAGACCTGGTTATTACCAACATGGGAAATTGATGCTGCATACCTATGGTCACCCCCTTGTTGGTCAGGTCTGACCATAAGCTAATCACCCTTAACATCCCCATCCCACCCCCAACCCCCAGTAAGGAAACCTCCATAAAAAACTTCTCCAAAGCCAACTTAATGTTACTCAAGTCAGAAGTGACAAACTTCATGACACCCATGCAGATGGGAACTGAAAATTTGGCTGCTGAATCCTACACTAAGGCACTGTACGAGCACAGCCACTCATGCATGAATTGTGCCATCCCAAACAGAACCGAGATGCTCTCCTATAAAAAAGGAAACCGATCTGGTGGTCCCCTGCCATAAACAAACTTTACAACAAAAGGAAGAAACTGTTGCAGAAAAGAGAAAAATCCCAGGATGCAAAAACCTCCCTTACTAGCCTCAGTAAGAAGCTGAGATCCCTCATAAAATCCTCCAAAACTAGTTATGAAAATAAAATTGCCAAAGATTCCAAAGACAACCACAAGGCATTCTATAGTCATGTCAAGAATCTAAATGGCAATACTCAGATCTGCTCTGAACTACAACAGAATGGCTTTAAATATACTGATGCCAAGGATATTGCCAATATCCTGGCAGATCAATTCAGTGCCAACTTCACCCCCCCTCTCACCCCTAAATGGCCCAGCTCAATACTGGAAGATTGACAAATTCCAGTAATAACAGCCACACCGGTAAAAAATGCACTCTCCAACGCTAAGAATACAGTGTCCATGGGACCAGATGACATCCCGGGCTGTGTACTACATGAACTACAGAATGAACTGGCACCTCACCTAAGTGTCATGTTTAATCATAGCTTCACCTCTGGCTTCGTGCCCACTGAGTGGTGCACAGCTACAGTTATCCCACTCCACAAGGGGGGATCCACCTTGGATCCCGGGAACTACTGCCCCATCAGTCTGACGAGCCTGATCTGCAAGGCCATGGAATTTATTATCATGGAACTTATAAACAAAGACATTGGCAACTTTCAAACACTGGACCCCACCCAGTTTGGGTTTATGAAAGGCGGATCTTGTCTCCTGAACCTGATTGACTTCTTCAACTTAGTCTCCAGAGGTGTGGATGAGGGTAAGGTGGTCCACACAGCCTATCTGGACCTCACCAAGGCCTTTGACACCATCCCCACTCTGGAATCATAGATAGACTTACTAAGCTGGGCATTAATCCCTATGTCACTCGATGGGTTGCCAACTGGTTTACTGACAGAAGCCACACCGTAAAAGTAGCCGACTCCAAATCCAGCTCCAGATAAGTGACAAGTGGAGTACCTTAGGGTTCAGTCCTGGGACCGCTCTTCTTTGGCATAAACTTATCTGAAGTACAGGCCAACACTAAGGGACTCTGGCTAACAAATTTCGCAGATGACTGCAAACTGGGAGCCATTACTGAATCCCCAAATGATGAAGATACTCTACAAAAGGGCCTTACAGAAACAGATGCTTGGTGCCAGAGCCATGGGGTCAAGCTCAATGCCAAAAAATGTATAGTTATCCCATTTTGGAAAAAAAACATGTAACCGTGAATTACCACATAGGTGGCAGTACACTAAACACCAAAAGTGTGTTAAGAGACTTAGGGACACAGGTGAACAGTGGTCTCACCTTCGATAACCACATCGCCACAACAGTCAGGAAATCCTTCTGTGTGGCACACCTCATCACTAAGGGCTTTTCATCCAGAAAAAATAGGTCATTTTCCCACTGTACTCATCCCTCATTAGACCCATTATAGAATACAATACCCCATTTGGTATATACCTCTCAAGACATCTGCAACAACTGGGAAGGCTGCAGAAATATCTCACTAAAAGAATCACAGGCCTAAAGCAGATGCCCTACGCTGACCACCTTAAAAAACTCCTGCTATACTCTGTCACATATTGTCTACTCAGAGGTGATCTCTACTTAACATACATGGCCATGTCAAACCCAGAGCTGTTGGACAT
This sequence comes from Protopterus annectens, assembly GCF_019279795.1. Lineage (NCBI taxonomy): Eukaryota > Metazoa > Chordata > Ceratodontiformes > Protopteridae > Protopterus > Protopterus annectens. The sequence goes on from NC_056732.1 coordinate 638,099,411, forward strand.
GCTACACTTAAAGAAATCCCAATCCCTCAGAGCCACATGTTCCAGGGATCTAAACCTTGTCATCACAATATCAAAACATGCTGGATGGATACGTTCCTGACCGAGAGACTCCCCAGACTCTAGAATAGACTGCCCATACATGTCAAGCAGAGTGCCTCTTTGGCCCTCTTCAAAAAGAACCTTGACGATTGGATGGGAGAAAGGAAATTCACCATGGGGTTCACGTCAATCACCCTGCTAGACAGGGGTCCAGGGAAGTAAATAGTGTGGCACGAAACAGCCAGGGAATTGTTATGGCTATGCTTGTATAGGCCCTAGGGCCGATAGCCTAGTACCAACCTGTGAACCAACCTATGAACCTATGAGACTTGGCTTCAAGCGATTAAGTGAATTCAAGATTAGGCATTTTGTGGCAGCATTTTATTTGTTGAGATTTGTGTGTGTGATTTGTTTATTCTTATTTAATAGCATTTGAGCTTATTCTGATGAAATCCTTCATTACTTAAAGATGAGAGTGCCAGTTCTGAAAAGGCTGTGACTCCTTTCTTGGTATTTTTCTAAAGTATACAGGAACAGGTCTTTTGAATGTCTTATGTCAGTTAACAAACTATCCTGCTATATCACACAGCCTCATAAGAAGCTTTGAAATTTCAGAGAAATTGCCATTTATCAGCTAGAACTTTATGGATCATAGAAAAACCATGTCAAAGTACCAAATTAAAATGAAACATGGACTCTGCTTTGGCATTAAAGCAAATGGATGTGTTCAGGAGAATTTCTGTGAAGAAGATCTCCTCTCCCTGCCATCCAGACATCATAGATCATGATTTTTAATTTTGAAAATAGTCTGTGTCCTTTGCAAACTTATAGGAACAGCTTTGAGCTTTCACTTGGCAGCTTCTGCTATGTCTCAAGGATATGCATGATGTAGAGACATATCAATGACTTGCATGTGATGCTGTCTGCCTTGTCTTGTCAGTCATCACTTCTAACACCAGAAGAAAAAAACAAAAAACAAAAATTAAAAAACTGTACAAGTGTGATTTGTCCTTTACAACCAAAAACTCAATTAAAATAAGCATCTAACAACAAAAATGTGCTACTCAGTGAATCCATGGATTAGGAGATCTCAGATATGAAGGACTTCCTCTATTCCCTTGTTACAAATGTCCTCAATCTTCAATTGAGAGTTGAAGAACTGAATCGAGAGCTATATGGGCTTCTCTTATGTCTGTGGAGAAAGTAGTGGACAGGTTAGAATCCCTCAAAACAGTACTGTCTGCTGCTGTTAAATGCAGGAACTCAAAGTGTCAGCTATAAAAACAGATACTGGAGAAACAAGCCTCTCATTTTCAAACGACTATATGAAGAAGAAAAAACTCTTTGCAAAAATATTGAAAAAAACATATTGAGCATATTGAAACAAGCTCCTTTGTACATAAAGGAATGCATATACAGACCTTTGTGGCCTGAAACTACCACATCAATACCATCTTAGTCCACAAATTCAGTTGTTTAACTACTTAGACAATTATACTATCCTGGGTAAAGAGTGAACTTCATCAAGTACTATTAGGCACTACCAGATTTTAAGTAGACTTTCCTACTGGGGGAAGAGGGCAGACTACATGGGTATTTGTTTCAATATTAGCCTCCTTAAAATCCATAATATAAGATATGGGTTCCATTTGAAACTTATTTTATTTTCACACAGTTTTCTAGATCTGTTCAAATGGAAAATAATTCTGATTTGTAAATGATAGCATTTTTTTACTTTCTGTTTAATTTAAAGTGAATCAGCATAAAGACAGGTGTCGATTAGTGACTGGAGATGTCAATTAGCAGTATAGAAGTTAGTCAGGTAGGGTGGGAGTGAGTAGCCAAAGCCACATCACCTGTACTGGAGGGAAGAAGGATATCTAACCCAAAAATCAAGTGACTCCTAGAGAAAGTAAAGAGCATGCATTAGAAGGCATTATGTATGGGTATGGGTAACTGAATGATACCTTACTTTGCAGGTGTGGAGTTACATGTGCTGAAGCACACACACACACACACACACACACACACACACACACACACACACACACACACACACACACACACACACACACACACACACACATACAATCAGGCTAAGCATAGTAGCTCTTGTCTTAGTGAAGCATATGACAAGATAGCCAAGAGAACAAAAGGAAAGGACTTATGTACTTATTTATTTAGTTGATATTTGTTAATTTGTTAACCGGGAATGTCTGACTGAGCATGAGCCCTTTTTCAGTGGAGGCCCAGGGAAAAAAGCTTCATGAAAAAGAAGTGATACGAAATAGTAATAGTCAAGATTGTACAGTTGTTTCTTTCGGCTTATCCCGGTTAGGGGTCGCCACAGTGGAACTCCGGACCACTAATGTTTGGTAGTGGATTTTTACATGCCGAGTTACCAGCCCTGACACACAACCTTCAACGAAGGCACGCCTATTCACACATGCCTCCACACAGAAGATGCTCTAGCTGAGAATCGAACGCGACAACGTCTTGCTGTGAGGTGACAATGCTACCGCAGCACCACACTTTAAATACAGTTTTAAATGTAAAGTACTGAGTAATATTACCTGCAAACAGTAATTTAAGGTACAATATAGGTCAGTCTGCAATAGGGTACAATTGTACTGACGAACAAAGGAAGTTAATGTGAAAGTTAGAAGAAAACAGATAAGTACTTAGATAAAAAGTCTAAGGATAAGGGGATGAAGAGAAATAGTAAAGGGAGAAAAAAGTTAGATAGGGTAAATTTAAACAGAAAAACATTGCAACTGCTCATATGACATTTTATCTCCGTGGGTTAAAGCTATCAGGTACTAACAAAGCTAACCTTGTAGTCCTGAGTTTGATTTATCAGTTTATATTTGCCTACTGTATGACTCTGAGCAAGTCAGTAATCAGACAGTGCTACTGTGTCATCTCTGAAGAGGTAATTAAGTCTACTGCGTTTGTCTGGTAAACAAAAAGCAAACAAAAAATTGCTCAGTAATATAGAATATAATGGCTGCAGAAGCAGTGGAAAAAGTCAGCTATAGCAAGTGCATTTCTAGTTTATTATTATCATTGTTGTTATTATTATTATTATTATTATTATTATTATTATTATTATTATTATTATTATTATTATTATTATTATTATTATTAACACTGTTTAACATTGTAAATTATTGTTTATTAATACTGGTTCTAGTAAAACCTGCTCTGGCTGAAGTTTGTAATGTTTGAAAAAAAGTATGAACAAAGAGCCAAGTAGCTGCTTCTGTTATGGATGTAGTGGCCACCCCATTCCAAAAAACCCCAGATGTGGCAACTTCTCTAGTAGAATGAGCTTTGACATTTTGAGGAAGTTTCTTGTCATGGTTAGAGTAGCGGAACTGAATGAGTGGAAAAGCCACCTAGAAATAGTTTGTTTAGATTTTCTTACTACTGTAAGATGCAAAAAGTTGATTAATGACCTAATGGCAGACATGCTGAAATGGTCAAGGAGTGTGCTTTTACTGGAAAAACATTTTAGGCCACAACTGAATGATTTACACACATGGTGAAGCACCAGTGGTAAGTAAAGTTGGACATTTTTCCTTTCAAAGGGGATCCCTAGGCATCCATCATACTTCCTTTCTAATGTCACATTGTCATTTCTTTTGGAACAACTTTTTCCCAGAGTTTGCGGACTGGATTTGAAGGATTCATGAAAAATATGCCTAAATTGTAAGGACAGCTCCTTTGGTATTTAAGAAAAGGATATAAAAATAAATGGTTACCTCTGTGGATAAATTTATCTTGAACTTCAGTGAAGAATTTGCCAAATAAGAAGTCATTGTCTAGAGGTGCATTTATCAACTGAACTGTCACATGCTATAGAAAGGATTGAAGTCTAATTCAAGCATTTCTTTTCAAATGGTCCCTTTAGCAGCTGATCTGAAGACAGCATCCACTACATCATAGTCACATTTAATTATGTGCCTAGATACTTAGAGTTAAGCATGTCCATAATTTTATTTCAGAATTAGGTAAATTTGTGGGGGAACAAGGATAAAGTGCAGTGTGTCTCAGATTCACATAGGTTCATAAGTTAATAGGTTCATAGGTAAGTACTAGGCTACTTGCCCTTTTGGCTATTTTAAGTCTAATTAGTTTCCCTTTTATGGGCTCAAAATAACCTATCCTATTTGGTTATAGACTGGCTTTACCCTTCCCATGATGGATAATTATATATTACCCCTAATGAGAATAAATGGGATCATACCATAGATTGAGAAAGAAAGCTGGCTAGGCAGAGATATATGAGAAAAACAATTTTAATAGACTTATAAAAATATAAAACTCATAAAAACAGGATAAGTACTTTCATACACACAAGTACTTCATCAGATCCAACATTAATCTTTATATTGATATCAAAACACAAACAGAATGTGTAGAAATTAAGTGAATGCATTTGCTCAGGGCAAATGAAGGTAAAGGGTTAAATGATGTAATCTCTATTAAGCCAATTTTAAAGTCATGTGACCTCAGACATTGATTAAAAGTGCTTCCTGTGGTAGGATTTCTTTTAATGTTGGATCTGATGAAGTACCTGTGTGTATGAAAGCGCTTATCCTGTTTTTATGAGTTTTATATTTTTATAAGTCTATTAAAATATGAACCTATTCCTCCCTGTCTTTTTTCACATATATTCCCCTTTTCAATCCTTTTCCTAACTACTTTTGTAAAAACAGTGTCAACTCTCATGTACATTATACTGTATTTAGCTCAAAATCATTGCCTTTCATTAGTACTGTGTTTAGCTTAAATTCATGCCTATTATTAGTAATTGTGTCTTAGCTTAAAATCATGCCTGTTACTATTACTGTATAGCCTTTTAAATACTTATGTAACTCCAACTGCTATATTATGTATAAATTGTATGTGGAGCTTTTCTCCCCGGGCCTCCACTGAAAATGGGCTGTCCAAGGCCCAGTGGACTTCCTCGGTAAACAACTGCAATAAATAAATAAATAAATAAACAAATAAATAAATAAATACAATTATTTTGCTCATTTATCTCTCTGCCTAGCCAGCTTTCTTTCTCAATTTAGTTTTTTGCTTTTTGCTGGTTGCTCTTTGTTACGTTGTTGGAATCATACCATAGATGACTTGAGGAGGGCCATACATGGGATAAAGCGTTTAGGATCTGCTTCTGTTCATTAGTAGCACAGGGGGCAGTCCTGGGTAAATTGTCTGTTTTCCATCCCTATATCTAAGATGTACTTGGATACGGACAGGGATAAACTTTGTTTCCTGTGGATAGGGAGTCTGTTCCACAGCAGTGGTATCCTATATAAGATAAACTTGTACCTCCAAATTGTTCTGTTTATGTTGCAGAAGAAGTTTATTTCCTATACCGAGAATTTCTGATGCCATTTGACTTGCTGAAGTGCAGTAAAGCAATCAATAATGGGTCTGAGGATGTTCTGTATGCTAGACACCGGACACCACTAAGCAGTCTATAGGATACCAAGTATACTGATACGGCTTTAAGTCAGTCCATGTAGGGCATGTTGTTTAGGCCTTGCACTCTTTTAGTACGTTATCTCTATGGGTCTTCCAGTTGTTGCATGTGTCTGAACAGAAACATGCCAAAACGGGCATTATATTAAATGACTGGCCTAATGCTTGCTGAGTAAAGGGAGACAATGCCCTCCCTGGATCTAGATACAATCCTTTTTTTTATAAGATGTGCAGTATAGGTAGACTTTATTACATCAATGGACTTATGTTGATCAAAAGTTAAGTCACTGTCCATATAAGTTCTCAAATCTCAAACAACTTGTTCAACTGTTAGGGGCGTATTGTCAATTTTGTAGTTCCCTGGGGTAGATGGCTTCCTAAATGATATAGTAATGTATTTTTTGGCATTTACTTTAGGTCCATGATTTTGGCACCAGTCATTTATTTGAGATAAACCTTCCTGCATGTTTGCTAAGTCATGTGGGGATTCAATGATGCCTCTCTTAGCTTGCAGACTTTGCAAACTTAGTGAGCCAAAGCCCTTTGGTATAGGCTTCAGAAAAGAAGATGCCAAGCAGCAGAGGCCCCTGCACAGGGCCCTGGGGCACTTTACTGGTGATTGGTCTCTTTGTGGAGGTAACTTTCCATATATTTATTATCTGTATCCTATCTATAAGCAAGTTAGCAATTCAGCAGGTGACATACAGGTTTATTCCCAGTTTATTTAACTTTTCTACTATGCTTGAGTGGGGAACTGTGTCAAAAGCTTTGGCCAGGTTGAGGTATGCCATATGTACCATTTTGCCTTCATCCATCGCTTCTGTGATGTTTTTAAAAAATCCAACAGGTTGAGTAAACATGACCTACCCTTGACAAACCCAAAATGAGATGGGGTCAGTGTTTAGATGGTCCTATATCTTGACTTGATTAATTCCATGAAAAATCAGACTTATGGGTCAGTAATTGCCTAGGTCTGTCGAAGGTCCTCCCTTCTGTAGGAAAATGATTGTAGCTGTTCTCCATTCACTTGGTATAAAACTATTTCTGCTATTTAAGATGAATCCAGGGATATTGTGAGGACTCATCAGTGAATTACCTTTAGTTTTTGATATCATTTTTAGGACTTTGCCTTTTATTATACCTGGAGGCAAGCCAATTTCAGGTATATCTTGTTGGACAGATGGAGGGGAGAGAAGGGTAACGCTAGAGCTAAATTTATCAGCCAGTAGCTTCACAATATCTTCAGCCTCAGTATAGGTAACATTGTTCACAATCAGCTCAGCACATGGCTGTGTTGTGCTCTTGAGATTACTAACATAAGTAAAAAATGCCTTGAGATTGTTTTTGGCTTGGGTAGCTGTTTCAGCCTTTGAATTGCCTTTGCTTGATATTATTAAGTTCCTGAGTTGACTGTTTATTTCAGTGACTAGGGCTATAACATTCTGGGAATTGCTTTTCTTACCTTTGTTTAAAATTCTTTTATTTTTATTACAAAGCTTGTTGATATTATGGTTCCACCACATGGGTTTGTTATTGGGGTTTGCCCTGCACTTGTTCCTATGAGGTACAGTTTACATGCTGGTATAGTGTAATGATGTACCTTTCCATGTATTCAATAGAGTTAACTGGGTTTGGTAGAGATTTGAAGCTTGCCAAGGTATCACTTAGGAGTAGGTAGTCTGTCTTTAAAGAAATTTCTAAAGGTTCTTTGGATGGAAGGGATCTCTGGTTTCAGATTTATTTCGAAGGAGATTGCTTTATGATCAGAACTAACAGTAATAAAAATACATAAGGGATGGTGCAAGATGCTCCAATATTAGTGAAGATAAGGTCCAAGATGTTATCCCCCCTAGTGGGTACTCTGGCTAATTGGTCATGCAGTGGTAGAATGAATTTGTGAAATATCATCCAAGTCAGGAAAATTTTCTTCTTCGGAAAAGGAAGAAACTCTCTTCCTCTTAAAATGAGTGGAAGTGGCAAAGTGGGTAAGGAGGACTGAAAGTACAGAATAAATTTAAACTGCCATTGAGAAAATATCCCCCTTGTTCACTTTTTGAGAAGAAGGGGTAGAATGAGGGGATATATGCTTTTTTTGTGTATGTTTCTTGAAAGTATCAAAATGTATGGTCTTAAAGGTTGAAGCCATAAGTCTGATCTCCATTACAAAGCCTCTGATCCCTTCCCTCGCAAGAACCTGGAGGATACCTCCCTCATCCTTAAATAAACTAAACCTCAGTTCTCTCTTTTCAACTGATTCAACTGGACAAATGGTCTCATCAAGCATGCAATGGTCTTAGACCATAGCAGTTTCTTAACAGGTGATACTAGAGAGGATTGTTTCAAATGTGCCTCCATGGAACCATCTGCCACAGGCAGTATGTGAAGGATGGACATTCAGTTATCATTACTCATCTCTCTTGACAGCTTTTTTTTCTTCACTACATAATATGGTAGGTCCATGTCAGTAGAAGACAATACCATGGCTGTTCATGCCAAGTCCCAAAGGTGTCTGTTCTCAAGTAAGGAACAAAAGGAGATTAATCAATTTTTTAAAAGTCTTCAGGATGACTGATTGGCAAACGGAACATGACCTAAAGCTTTATTCCTCCTTAATCAAATACACTGCTGAAGTGGGAGTCTTTATATGGAATTTGTTACCCATTACTGCACCTTCCTTCTCTTACAGACATAATAAATAATTAATAAATAACTTCATAAGAAAGTAGGATAGGTCCCTAATGGGGTACTTATCTTCCTGAAGACAATGTCCTGAAACTGACCTCAGTGAGACACCAGATGCATCTAGGACAAGAGTCTGCATATGAGTACTAGCGGAAAGGAAGTTCTACATTTTGGCATATTTATACATCCCTGTTATAGCAGAACATCTTCTCTTGCTAAGGTGAATGTACTGCATGTAAGGAAGCAGCCTGAAGATTTGTAGACTAGCTGGGCATATGGTGTCCTTGGCAGGGTACATCCCATATGTAATGGCTACTGCAACAATGATCTAATGAAGAATGTCTGTATCACCACTCTACCAACATGATTAGCATTTTATCACCAATTTTCTAGCATAATCATGTTCTAGAATTTATCTAAATATTTCCAGTTAAATCACCAATGCTTACTATATTCCCATTTACTGCAGCAGTACTCACCTTATTCAAAGTCACGTAACATTAAAATCTAAAGCAGATGCTTTTGCACTGCGGTGGTGGTGCTGCGGTAGCATTGTCACCTCACAGTAAGACGTTGTCCTGTTTGATTCTCAGCTAGAGCATCTTCTGTGTGGAGACATGCGTGAATGGGCATACCTTCGTTGAAGGTTGTGCATCAGGGCCGGCAACATGGCACGTAAAAATCTACTGCCAATCATTAGCAGACCGGAGTTCCGCTGTGGCGACCCCTAACCGGGAAAAGCCGAAAGACACAACAACACACCGGGTCAGACTCCAAAATCCTTTATGCTTGTTGTAGCAGGATGTTAGATTCCATAACTAGGCCAATGGCATTTGTTGTGCTGTATAGCCTAAGGAAGAATGGTGGAGGCCTGCTCCTGATTCCAAGACCTGAATCATTTTCACTGTGCTCAACGGTAATCAATCAATCAATCAATCAATCAATTAATTAATTAATTGGCATTTCATTACCAGAAAAGTCTGACTGAGTAAAAGCCCAGTTTCAGTGAAGGCCTGTGGACAAAAGCTCCAAATTATTACAAAATATTTTAAAAACAATAAATTTACAATCTTCAAAATTAAAACAAAACATCTGCAGTTTAAATAATTATAACAAATTACAGATAATATAAAAACATTGGTTAATGAACAAAAAGGTGTTGCTGGAAAACACACTCCACAGACCACGATAAATTAGCCCTTTATTCCATGGAAACACTCAAAACCACACAAATATTAATGCTGACTATTTCAAATACATTTTCGTCCACCAAGACTTCATCAGATAACATCATTCACTTAATACAAGTCCTTAAATACACAAAAGTTTTAAAAATCCACCAATAGAAACTTGATATCTATTAATAAAAGCCTAAGAAATAAAGAAACAGAATCACCTTATTCTAACAATCCTCAATACATTTACTACAACACTAAAAATATATTAAAAAACCTAACTTTAGATACTTGACATTAAAAAAAAAAAAAAAAAAAAAACATTGGTTAAGCATCAGTACAATATATATGGCAAATATTCAATATATATAGAAATTTTAGACAGTCTTTAGAGAAATTAAAAGCAAGCTAGTCTAATACAAACAGGAAAAGCAATACGAAGTGAGGAAAAATCAGACATATTGTATGTTTAGAGAAAAAAATCAGAGAAGAGAATTTGATAGAAGTAAGGAAGTAACTGAAGAAGGGAAGGTAAGGAGGTATAAGGAATGAAAAGGTACTTGCTTACATTTAGGGGTGTAGTTTATCCTGGTTTTGAGCAAGATTTTAGCTAGGAAGTCTTTCAGAGTGGTTTTGAAAGATGGGTGGGTGGCTATTGACCTGATGGCTACAGATAAGAAGCTCCAGGCCTTAGTAACCTTGTACATGTACAGAAATGCCCAGCAGATATGATAAGTTTGTAGACAGACAGGAGTTTTTAGTCACTGGATCACATGACCGACTGGGAACATAGTTACTTAGAATGTGTTTTAGTGCTGGACGGGAGTTGAACGCTGAATAATTTTACAGGTGATAAGAAGCTGTGTATATGTTAGTTTATGAGGCAGTTCTAACCAATTTAAGCATTTTGGAGCTCTACAGTGGTGGATTCTGAAAGAGTATTTGTTGCATATTTAACAACTTTGTTATAGTATTGTTCAAGACTTCACATAATTTTGTGGACTATATAGCAAGCTTAGCAATGTTTATATTCTTCAAGGAAAAGTTAATAGCATTCATTTACATAGAATATTTACAATATCGTAATTGTTCATGGTGTAGTATGTTCTATGTTGAAAAGCAGCATTACTATATTATGGGATAGTGCACGGGGTACTCCACTCCATGTAGGATTTAATACCACTCCATTGGAAAACAACATTGGTATATTATGGAGTAGTGTGCAGGGTACATTCCATGTAGGATTTAATACCACTCCATTGGAAAGCAGCATTGGTATATTATAGGGTAATGTGCGGGGCACTCCACTCCATGTAGGATTTCATACCACTCCATTGGACAGCAACATTGGTATATTATGGAGTAGTGTGCAGGGTACTCCATTCCATGTAGGATTTAATACCACTCCATTGGAAAGCAGCATTGGTATATTATAGGGTAATGTGCAAGGTACTCCACTCTATATAGGATTTAATAACACTCCATTGGAAAGCACCATTGGTATATTATGGGGTAATATGCAGGGTACTCCACTCCATGTAAGATTTAATACCACTCCATTGGAAAGCACCACTGGTATATTATGGGGTAGTGTGCAGGGTACTCTGCTCCATGTAGGATTTAATATCACTCCATTGGAAAGCACCATTGGTATATTATGGGGTAGTGTGCAGGGTACTCCACTCTATGTAGGATTTAATGCCACTCCATTGGAAAGCACCATTGGTATATTATGGGGTAGTGTGCAGGGTACTCCGCTCCATGTAGGATTTAATATAACTCCATTGGAAAGCACCATTGGTATATTATGGGGTAGCGTGCAGGGTACTCCGCTCCATGTAGGATTTAATACCACTCCATTGGAAAGCACCATTGGTATATTATGGGGTAGTGTGCAGGGTACTCCGCTCCATATAGGATTTAATACCACTCCATTGGAAAGCACCATTGGTATATTATGGGGTAGTGTGCAGGGTACTCCACTCTATGTAGGATTTAATGCCACTCCATTGGAAAGCACCATTGGTATATTATGGGGTAGTGTGTAGGGTACTCTGCTCCATGCGGGATTTAATACCACTCCATTGGAAAGCACCATTGATATATTATGGGGCAGTGTGCAGGGTACTCCACTCCATGTAGGATTTAACGCAGGGGATACAGTTTAGATTTACATTTGATGTAACACTGCAGGATAGTAAACACCAAAAACGATGATACCAAACTTCTTTTGAAATCTGTTCCCATATTGTCCAGCACCACAAACTTAAAAAGTAGAAGTTTTTTGCATTTAAGCAGATGCAAGAAAAGAAATCAGCCCTGTAAAAAAACTTTAAAATAAATCAAGATAATGATGATTGGTAAAAGTGAAATGTATTCTACATACAAATTTATGCAATGTTAATAGTGTTTCATGTATATTAAGGTTCAACTTGAAAAAAGTAGCACAGTACTTCAACTACAAAACTTGTTCAACATTCAAATGTTATAAAGAATGACGTTTTTTGTAATATACTGATTTTTAGAAAATGTGTCAAAATATGAAAAAAATACAGTTCCTTAACATTTTGCATACTGTTTTCATGCATATGCATTCATAATGATGATGATGATGATGATGATAATAATAACAATAATAATAATAATAACAACTAATATAAACTAATAACATGCTATGTTATTATGTTATTAGGAAGGAGCTGGTGGTGCTGACGCAGCTCTTTCTGCTGGTGGTTGGTCACACCACCTTTGCCTTCCCATGTATTTTACCTCACCAATTACTTCAAATGGCTCACTATTATTTTCAAATACACCAGCTCCTACCTCTATGTCTGTAGTACCAGGATCAAGCACAGCTAATGAGCAAAAGGCACCAACATGCTTCTTTTGCAAAAAAAATAGGACATGTTAAGCAAAATTGTGATCATTATAAAGCCTGGCACAAAAAGAAGGAAGAACAGGGAGTGTTTCCAAAAAGAGAGCAAAAAAATTTACAAGAAAAGTCAGAAAAGCAGATTTTACATTTTCCAAGTCATGGTCATTTAGTATGGATGCTAATCACATATTGCTAAACTCTTTTTCTACATTTAAGCAAGCTTTATCTTATACCTTATTTATGTTGCATATTTGTAGCAAAGTTACTTTCAACCTTAGTATATTGTTGAGCACACTCTAACACTGCTTAGTTAAGACAGGCATCAATGATGTTAGTTCTGCTATGAAAAAGTCATAATACAATAACACAAATTAAAAATATATTCATTAAGTAAGCACAGAGGTATGGAATAGCTAAACAACTTTGCATTCCTTCCTCTTTTTTGATCTCCATAGCTGAGGAGGAACAGGAGCACAATAGAGCACAGGCAGAGAGAAGAATGAAGCCAGCCATGAGTACTAAACCATAATGTGTCGCTATTATATAAATAAAACAGGCATGCTTGCATTGATAAATGTTCCATAAAGAACAACAACATTTTTAACAAAGGAAGGAGGCATTCAGTTATATTGTTACAGTACTAATGCATATATAAATAGGATGGTAGTAATTAAAGAGCCATAAGTGATCTGTACAGCTTAATCAATAATAAAGACTGCAGTTAGCAGCAGTTGCAAAGAAAATCAGTAGTACATGGATATTATTTGCGGTCAATAAAATGGTATAATTAAAGAACAACTTATTACTTGATTTTCCTTCATGTTCTCTTTCTTTCCTTCTCCCTTCTTCTTCCTTCTTATATAAGAAATGTTGAAGAATAGCAGCATCTATTCCCTGCAAAAATAATAGTACCGCTCTTCTCCCATCTCCGCCAATGCAACTCTCTTGATGTCTTTCTTTTGTGTTTGCCCTGTCTTTTCTATCCCTCATTCCAAGCTTTCCTATCTTCACCTTTTGGGTTTTCTACATCATGATACCCTTACATTCACTAAACAGAACCTTAAAGCTTTTAAGCTTACTTGTAGACAGTTATGTTGAGCACTGTTTTCCTCAAATAATTGTCTGCAGTATATTTAGACTTGTGCAGGCTTGTACACACTCACAAACTATGAACATAGCCAGAAAGATTGTGACTTTACACTTAAATGGCTTCCATCACATGTAACCAGACTAGTTTTATTTAATTTTACAGTCTTTTGGACAGACGAAACTACTGTGGACATTTCTGTGCACAATCTCACTATTCCATGGTTACCGCCATTCATTGGTGCTTAGCACATTTACATAAAGGCAGAATGGCACTCTTCACTGATTACCCTTGTATAAATACAAACTGTGGGACTATCTATCCCACCCTATGTCTTAAAAAACTATAAATGAGAACTGATGTATCCTTTTTCATTAAAGAAATTGTAAAAAGAAAAACAAGGAAGTCCACATTGACCCAAGCTCCAAGCTATTAAAAATGCAGGTACCAAGTTTATTATAACAGTACAAATCACCAGTTAAGCACTTTTGTCCTTCGCTAGGACTGCTTCAGAACTAGTATTATCTTAATCGCATTTTGTCAAGAGGACACTTACTTCAGAAAACACACTTCAGCTGAAATGGCAGAACCAGGTTTGGCTAGGTAAAGGGCATTTTTTTTAATTCACACTCCTAGCAAGAGTTCTGCTTTTAACAGCTGCCTAGATCACAGAGGCATTACACCCAAGTTCAATGTCGATAGCTGCAGACTGATGAAAAGCTGAAGCAGAAAATCCCGCAGGGAGGCATAGAATCGTATGTTATTTAATGAGATGACAATCTTAAGTATAAATAGCACATATAGTATGTTACAGTAACATTCCAAGATATTGGTGGCACTCATATCTGCTGCATTATTTCACAAGTTGAGGTACCTGGAAAGACTAGTTTCACCTTTGTTAAACTGATAATTTAGGTAGTCATTCTTCCTGCTAGCAGGGTGTGCCTGTTATACAAGGTGTGTTTCTTCTGTGTGCTTCATGAGAAAAAAAACTTGACATTTAGGGCTATTATTCCTGATTTCATTCAGAAATTGCAAGATGAACAATCAGAATGATAAAGCTTTATGTACTATTATACCTAATAAAAACAGACTTGCATAGTAATCAGAGTGTACTTAATAATGTAGAAATTTAAAACTCATTGTCTGATACAGGTATTTTTGATGACATTTTTAAGTAAATACCATAAAAACACAAATAAGTGATATGTATCACTTAACTAAGAATATCTTATACAGGGTCAGCAAATTTGATTGCAATGAGTCTTAGTGATATTAAAAATCCAATTTATAATGGTTTCCTACAGCCAATGATTTACAGGCAATATTTAGAAAGGTGAAAAGCATGCAGCACCTTTCCTAATACCAAATAAAATTGTTCACATTTAACCCTGTTTAAAAGATGCCTGTAAATCACTGGTTTAGGAAATTATTATAAATTGGATTTTTACTATTACTAAGACCAATTACATTCATATTCACTGTCCTTGTATAAAACATTCTTAGTTAACTGATGCACACTATTTGTTTAATTGGCTTTATAGAGGAGTGTCTATTTTGAGTAAAAATATTCCCTTGGGAAAATAACATATTTACACTGGTGTGTATTATATGTCATACAATACACTCAATGAAGGCCATGGGTGGGATTCAGAGAAGTCTTATACTGTATTGTTCTGAGTGCTTGGAGTCATAAAGGGACAATGTAGTGCATTTAGGGTAATTAAACAAACAGACCATGTATTATATGCATGCGCATTGTGGCATTGACAATTCAGATTTATACATAATGCACTAATGAAGCATATGTTGGTTTGGATTACATTATGGTTATAACATGCACACACACACACACACACACACACACACACACACACACACACGCACACCTATATGTGTATAGGCATTGACTATGTGTGTTTGTGTGTCTGTATACAGAAGTGCAATATGTACATAGATAGAAACCTACTCAAACTGAACTTACAGTGATTTATTTTTCTGCACAGCCAGAGGTATGCAAATACATGTGTATGGGATAGGTGTGTAGCATACTGTTATGGGCAGCTGTAGGTGCTAAAAATGCTAGATCCCCATGGAGAACATACATATGTGGAAATGTATATATCGATGTCTAGAAAAGGCGTCCTCAACGCAAAAGAGGAAGTATTCCCATGTACCTGTAATGCTTTCCAATGGGCACCTTACAAATGCAGGCAGTATCATAAGCTACAGGTAATGTCTTCTATTCAAGTTTTCAAAATCAGCAAAAATATGGCACGAGCACTATAATTATGCACATATTGAAATCAGTAATAAAAAAGTGATGCAGCACAGCTGATATGACAAAAAAAAACTGGAAATACCTAGGTAGCAGGCATGCAGAGGTAATCCCATATATGTGAGCAGCTCCTATTTTTTATTGGCTGCCATAGTTTTCTCTTCAGCACTATATATCTCGAGTAGACATCATTACCATGCAATATTTCAGAATTTTGGAGACTTATACTACACAGCTCCAATGTGTGCCAAGCATTCCTGAGTCCAAAGGTTAGGTGCCAAAATCCACAATTGAAGCAGATGAAGCCAACTGTGGTGCTCCAGAAGGATAACATCCTTGCTATGACCCAGGTATCTGGGTGTCAATTAGTCACCAAAGCACAAGTAAAAGATGGTGGGGAAAGAGTGGAGTAATGAGGTTTAGCCTGCTCGTCCTTGTCTAAATGAGACATAAGGGAATGATGTGCTGGTATCAGGCAGGCCATTCTTGAAGCCTTGGTGAGCCATGAACTGCATCCAGGGTAGTTAATGCGTGGGCTATTAGGGGTTGTCACAGCTTTGGGATGGAAGGTGGACACACTTCAAAAGATGCCTTAAAACTCATGATCTTCATAATGACTCCAGCATACAAGCATTTAGACCTCCCAGTACTTTGTCTAACCATCCTCTGTGAGCTGCATTGCTGGCTCCCAGTCTCACCCTTCTACTGCATGCAGTCTTTACCAGTCCATACTAGATAGTGACCCTTGCCTTTGGTCTTAAATATTTGAGTGATGCTGCATAACTGTAGTATCCCTGGGACGAGGGCTCAGGAGATGTTTACTTCCTGAAAAGTCACCACATCCCACAGAGCTACCAGAAATTTACAAAAAAGGGAAAAAAAAGTCTTGCAGATAAATACATGTATAACTCAGGACATATTAAAAGAGGGAGAGATGAACAGAGTTACACAAATTTCTGAGCCTCTTAGGTATGGCTTAAATATTGCAGAAGGGTGCAACAGTAGAGCATGTGGATATACATATAGCAGATGTCCCTTTAATATGCGGTAGGCTGAACAGTAGCTGTTCAGCTAGTGGATTCAATGGCTTGTTTTTATGAATATCATATTTGGGTTCTAATACACATTCTCTTAAAGAGTGATTCATCTTACCCATGCAGAAACATGAGCATAAAACACATTGTGCAAATAGACCAGGCCAATATTTCTGTAATCTGCATAAAACCTGAAATTACAACAGGCACCTGTATCTTGGATGAATAAAATTAAGAGGTACAATGAAGATCTCTGCAAGATTTGCATGAATCACATGGGAAAGTACCCATGCATTCATAGTGTATTCTCCTTTCCTTGTTTCATCCATAACAGAGTTGCTGCTTCAAAGATTTATGGCTCTTTAAACATAATTTAGGCTGTCCCTACAATATTCTTAAGAGTGTCATCTGCTGACAAAACCTGTCCATTTTTTTTTCTTAACAATATCACATATTAAGTTCACATCACTAGAAAACTTAAGTGACACTTTTGGACACTTTCAGACAAATCTGTTTCAATGTAGATATAGTAAGAGATGTACTAGTCACATGACTGTCAAAGAAGAAAGCCTTAGCTCTCGTAACTCTAACAGAATGAATCTCATCTATAGTTATATTTATTTCATGAGTAGGATCTGTTAATAAAATCTTCACAAAAACTCATTAAAAGCCTGCTGTAAAATCAGATCATCATTATTCAACCTGGAAACTCATAAATTGTCCCTTTGCAATGTTTTTATAAATATGTCAAAGATGCATACTAAAATCAAATGAAGCAAACCACAGGGCTAGTGACATATTGAAAGGTAAATAAATAATAAATGTCCAGGGCACTCGATTCTCCAACACAGGATACTTTGGGTCTATATTAGAATCTCGAAAGTTTAATGCTTCAAATCACTATCACTAAAGATCAAACTTTAGTGATCAAACCATAGACTCTGAAAAAAAAAACAAGTAAAGGGTGTTTAGGTAGGAGGGCAAGCCTCCTTGCACCCCCCACACCCCTGCTACTTAAATATACCAACTCCAAGGTCACACTTTAATGGAGTATGGTGCGGAAAGGGAAAATTTCCCTTTCCTGTACTGTAACGTGATCTCGGAGTTGGTATATTTTAAGTAGGAGGGGGTGTTGGGGGTGCAGGGGGGCTTGCCCCCCCTGCTTAAACCCATCAGGGTATTTGATGTTTCAATTTTTTTTAATTTTTGAAGTTACAGAACTTCGATAATATGGTGTCGACTATATTGTATTCGATGTTCCGTAACTTTGAGATAATAATATAGACCCAATAATTTAATACAGCAATTAAAACCACAAGTAAATGATGGCTTGGCTGTCACTTTTGCCTTGGTTAGATATGTGAAACATGTCTAAAGGTGGTTGAATTAGACTATATCCCTGTAGGCTCTGGGTCTACATTTGGATCAGTTACATTGAGTGCTACATATTGAGGGTACCCTTCTTCTACTTCTGAGTGCTATAGAAACTGAGGTGTCCAATACTGATGCACAACATGTGAGCATGGAAGGCTTTTTGAACTGGATAATAAACTTTCTAAATATAAGAGGCTACAATGGCAACACCTACACTTAGAGGCATGCCTACACTTATATCCAGAGGGCTACGCATATCTCAAATACCTATATGCAGAAATATATATCCCAAACTTTTGAAACACTGGCAAATGCTTAATCTTGATTTAGTTTTCAGTTATATCAAATTGTTGATTGGATTTTTCAAACCACCGGAGGATTTGCTGCTTAATGAGATTAATGCATTACAGCATATGCTTAATATCAAATTTGTCTCAGAGATTTTAAGTTCAACTTAGATGACTTATACAAAGTGAGGCTACATAATCAGAAATGTAAGAAGACTGAACGTGATTTTTCTGACTTCAAGTGTGGCGACATTTTTTCTTGACCTAATAGTGCAGCACAAAGTGGTGAAGCCATTGGTCCTGATGACACTATGTACAAAGATGATTGTGCAGATGGTTTGTCTACTTCCACTGGAACTGCTAATTTCACCAATGTTTGTGACTTAGCGGTCCAAGCAACGAGATCCACAGATGTAAAACCTTCAGCCCTATGCCTGATGTTAGGAAGAAGCATCCTAGTTTACTGCAAACATCTGCATTACCCTCTTTGCTAGGTTTTCTGATTCTACCTGTCATTAACCCCCTTTGCTAGGTTTTCTGACATTACCTGTCCCTTTAAGATCAGAGGAGACTTCCAGGCAAGGGTTGTTGAGTCAAGGAAGGAAGGGATGCAAGAAACCAACGAACTTCACTCAGAAAGCCGGTGGCATTCATTCACAAAAAAAAAAAAACACTGGCTCTTTACCTCACAAAATCTGGACAGTTCATTTAAATGAAGATCAGCTAGCACTGCTTGACAAAGTTTTATCGTTTATTCCAGCAACTCATTCAGACATTACTGACATATTGCTTGACTTAAATTTTTTTGCTAGAAATGCAACGTTGAACTGCATTTTTCCTAGTCAAATGTAAGCCTCTAATTTTAAGAAACTAAGTACCTTTGTCCCAGTACTGCATCCACTTATGGATGCATTTGTAAAGTTCTGTGAGTCAGATGTTTTGAATACTTTGTCTAATGTTTACAAAAGTAACTTTTTCAACCTAACTGCTAGTGAACTTACAGCCTTGAAAGAACTTGAAAGTTGCCATTAATTCAAATTAGGCCAGTGGATAAGGGTAGAGCAGTATTTGACATGTTCTCTGTTGTGAATACATATATTCTTATAATACGTCTGAGGTTAATAATTTGATTAGTCATGTGCATACATTGCTATATGATTTGCATATGAGTGGGGCTAATTTCCAATGATTTATATTTTTTTGTGATAGAACAACCACTGACTCCAATTTTGTATGGCCTACCTAAAATTCATAAAGATTCTAATAGACCTCCCATGAGACCGATAGTTTCTAGTCATGGATGGTTTACAGAAATTATTTCAATTTATGTTGAGAAGATATTAAAACATTTACTAGATACAAACATTTTTAAGCTGGGTTGTTTGAATGCTCAAATGGCTTTAATGGAGGTTCTGATTTTTTATTTGTGACTTTAGAAGTTTGCTCTCTATTCACTGTAATACCTAATGATACTGGAATTGAACATGTTAGAAATGTCTCTCTTTTTAGGAACTACACAGACAGTAACATTAATCTGATTTGTCTATTAATAGAACTGATTTTAGAAAATAATGGGCAGGATTCATGAAGCCTCCGTGTAAGAGATACAAGGCTTACACGGAGGCTGCAGTTAAACGATGTGACGTCAGCATGCCATGCATATGCATGAGGGCATGCTGAATCACACCTAAGGCTAACACGGTCCATGTAAGAAAGTAGGGGGCGTGTGCGTAGGGCGAGCCCTGCAAACGGACATGCCCCCAGATGAGTAAAAGTCCCGAAAGTAAACCCCCATGACAGAGTCCGTGTAAATGTGAATAAACACAACACAACACATGCCCCCACAGACTATGAACATAAAATGTATAAATGAACATCTTATATTTTTTTTTATAAGTTGTAAAGATGTTTACCGTGAGTGCGCCTGTTTGCGAGGGCGTGCCCGACACTCAGCCACAGTTAGCAGTCAGTGGAAAAGCATATAAGAACTAAATATGCAAAGTAAGCCAAGAAACAATAGCGTAGCAGTAGAGATGTTGGCTGAAGAGGAGGCAGTCATGGTTCGAGCCCCCACAGCATCAATTTTTATTTTTAGTGAAATAAGTACGAAACAATTTCCTGACATATATGTACATATATAAAATTATATTTTATGTAAAATGTAATGAAATGGGCCATGTATTTTGAAGAAATGTGAGATAATAAAAAAAAAAAAAAATGTCAGATGTGCCCATAGCTGAGCTACACTCTAACAAGTTGAGTATATCTGCCCATAGGTGAGCAGTGTCTTAACAGGTGTAACATGAGTGCCCATAGGTGAGCAGTGGTTTAACAGGTGTAAAATGAGTGCCCGTAGGTGAGCAGTGGTTTAACAGGTGTAAAATGAGTGCCCGGGGTTGAGCAGCATTTTAACATGCTGAAACTGTGTGCCCATAGCTGAGCTGAGTGTAATATGTGTGCTGATAGCCAAACGGCGCGTAAGCCAGCGTGCCCCGTTTGCACGGAGCTGTGCACCGCGCCAACAAGCTAACTGATGGGCAACATTGAGCAAACTGTATCAAAACTGCCTTTACACAGACACACCTCCTAGCCTGTGTAGATTGTCATAAAATATAAAAAGCAATGGCCAGGCTCGAACACAGGATACCATGCACCATAGTCAAAGTACTGAACCACTAAGCCATGACAGTTGCTCTTAGAAATGCAGTAATAGCATATATATAGGAATGAATAGAAAGAGGAGCATGACAGAGCAGGTTTTGTGAAGCTGATACAATTCCAAAATGGCCAATCACAGATAAGTGTGGGAAAAACGGCATATATAAGCCCCATAGGCGTGAATACACAGCATAACCGATTGTGGAACTGACTTGCAGTCAGGATGGCAGGTGTAGGAGAGGGTAGTTGCTTCCGAGCACAGAGGTGGGGCATTGAGGAGTCCAAATATATGGTTTGGCTCCTTGTCCATGATCATGAGGCCCAACTCATGCAGGGCCAGGTCCTGTGGGGAGCATATAGGGCTGAGGCATGGAACCAATTGGCACATGATCTCACCAGTGCCACAGGAATACCAAGGACTGGTGAACAGGTCCGTCACCACCATGTGGACATGAAGAGATAGAAGCAGGACCAACTGAACCATTGGATCCAGGAGGCCCGGCAAATGCCCAACGCCCCACTACTGAGTAACTTACATGTAATTATTTATGTAAGAAAGTAACCTAGCTGATATTATGGAGATGTGTATTCCAAAATTACTTCATTTTTATTGCAGCTGCAGGTGTCCGTTTTGCGAACTGTCAAGCCTATGCCGATATGCTGGTGTGGTTGCGCCACCAGGCAGGTCAGTAATTCTCTCCCTGTAACTGTAAAAAAATATAAGTATGACAGCTTGCAAAAGAGTGCAGTGTAGTCACTTATTAATAAAATGTACAAGTAACAGTGTAAGAGAGTTTGCAAGTAGTGCTTGATTACAAAAGTGTGATGCAACCTGTAATCCAAAAATAAAAATGAAACAAGTCTAAAATAAAGATGTCCCACCTGTAATATAATAGTACATAACCTGCAGCAGGCTGAAAAGTACAGCTACAGAAGCTGAGTAAAACACATGCGTGAAATATATCCCTGTTTAAATTCTGAAACATGACACAAGTGAGACTGTTGGAAAGGATTGTTATAACTAAAAGTAAAACATGTCAATAAAGCCTAGAATTAAGTACCAACCTGAATTGTAAAAATAAAACAAGTGAGAGAGTGTGAGAAAGAGGTATGAATCCACCAATAAAGTAGTAATAACTCCTGAATAAAGTATACTGCAGTCAGTACAGAATGAAATGAATGTGACAGGCACAACCAAACAGCAACATGTGTTGAAAAAAGTACTGAAGCTGGAATGTGTGTCCCAAAATCTGGATATGTTGCTCTCAGTTTGCAATATGCAGATAGTATGGTTGTATGAAATACCAAACATCCACAGTTGTCTATAGCCATATAAAGCAAATGTAGCAGGATGATGTAGCTGAACAGAGCCAGATATGAATGTGTATGAATAAATATGAAATGTATATTGATGTAGCAGTAACATTCCTATCACCAACCTGAATACGTTGTCACAC
Organism: Protopterus annectens; assembly: GCF_019279795.1. Taxonomy (NCBI): domain Eukaryota; kingdom Metazoa; phylum Chordata; order Ceratodontiformes; family Protopteridae; genus Protopterus; species Protopterus annectens. The sequence continues at coordinate 638,121,850 of NC_056732.1, forward strand.
AGGAAACTGTAGACAGACCTGTAGTGTGTATATATCTGCAGCTAGTAGAAATGTACAGCATATTTATAGGTATTTGAAGTTGTTAATGAAATATTTCTTCACCCTACCCTATAACCACAAATAATCCATTCTACGTGAAATGGGTATATGCATTCACAATTAACACCCTTGGACATTTGTCCTGTTGGTTCATACATATTTGCATGTACGTTGATGCATGTGCCCTGTTCATGCATCCAAACCTGATGGCCTGTTGCCATCAATCAACCCTGCATGTTGTTGGATTGTGTATTGTTGTTCAAATTATGCATGTGTTATGCTTGCTGTTCAATGGCTTGAATTTATGGGTGTTTGGTTAATGGGAATACTAATGCATGCTGTTACAACTAATTGTGAATGGTATTGTACATTACTAACCCAAACTGTCATAAAATAATGCAAAACATAGGATGTCAGGGAAGGTGGGTTCCAGCGGACCCACCTCTCCCACCTCAGCTGGCGAGTGCACCTGGCAGTAGTGCCCAAGCCAGACCCTCCTCTGGTGGCCCTGTGCCACCTGCGGGTGGAAGTGCTTTAAGGGATGGGGCTCATCCCCCCTCTGCAAGCGTGGCCAGAGGAGAACATCCACTCACCCTCCATAGTGTCCGGACTGTGGTGAGTAGGGAGATCCGGCACGCTGTGCTTGGGCCCCTACGCCAGCTTGAGGCATGGGTGGCACAACTCACGGGTGTGCCTGCTGCCCGGCCTACACATCCCCCAGCACAGCCCCGTCCTGGTCAGTGAAGGCACAGTGGCAACTGTCCATGGGTGGGGATCTCAGTTCCACTGTTGCCATATGTTGGCTCATGGGCTCGAGATATCCAAACATCCGTCCCCGTCAATTGTGTAACCCCACCCACATGTGTCATACACCACCCCTGTATGCGTCTTGTTTGTCTTGTCTGTTAACCTCCCCTACCTACCTCCCCAGCTATACTGACTTCCTGTACCTGACATACCACTCTCACCTGAAAAAATAAAAATAAAAGGGCACTCTGTACCCACAAAAAAATTACGCCCCATACATAGCTGCCCATTTTGCACACATGTCTGCTGGACATGTAAGCTGACAATTACAATTGGCTGTACAACAAATATTATTGTTGTCCTCACACCTCTCTCAGGGATGGAAGGTTTCAAATTTCACACCAAATTACAAACATATGCACAGCTGTTGCTGACGAAGAAATGGGCAGCTATGGGCCTTTTCTACATCCCTCCTGCAAAACCCAAGCTTGTTTTCCTACTGTCCTACCCTCTTTGTGCCCCCTTTTTCACCACTTTCCTATCTCCCCATTTTCTTTTCTTTAAAAGAAAATAGCGCAGGTGTGAGTGAGAGTAAGCACTTTTAAGCAGTAGTAAGCGGGTGTGTGCGAAGCCAAGCGGCAGTGCGCATGCGTGAGCTCCACGCAAACCAGCGCTAACCTGCTTACAACTGCTTAAAAGTGCCTTAGTCACTCTGAATGACAAGGCCTGTAGTATTCTGAGCAGCAAAATAAAATACCTCCCTCAGTCTCGAAACCAGGACCTTGGAAACACTAGTCTGCATGATTTACCACTAAGCCATAACTGCTATACAAGAGCATGGTGCTGAAAGAAATATATCATAAAATAGTAGGAATTAATGTAAAGGGAATATAGCAAGTTTAGTACACAAAGCATGTAATGTATATTTACTGTCAAATCTAGTGGATTTGTAAAATAGTACTGTGTGCTGAGAAACAGTCATGCTAGTTGGTAGCTACTAGGTAATAATGTCACTAGCATTTGGCAAGCCACACACATACTCAGAGCAGGATAAACACTGCCATAGTTGAATAGTTAAGAGATCAGACATAGCAACTGTGACTGAGTTACAGGGATGTCTCTAATGTGAAAACAAATGTCAACTGTGCCCCACTGACACCCTGTCAAATGTACTAACAGTAGGCAGAAAGGTGTAACTACACATGCAATGGTAACTATGACTGACTGAAGGTATGCACCACCTGCACGTCACACATGGTTTACTAATACATATGCTTGAAATAACCCACGGTCACAACTGCAGAATATCAGAATATGTCATTGGAGTAGCCCACTGCTATGTACCATTCCATGAGGCTGATAAAAGATGCTCCGGAGAGCATCTGAGGCCTGCTCAGCAGCATGATCAAATACACTTGTAAGTGTCAAGGCCCACACCATGGCCAGATCACACTGCATGCAGTAACACCCTACCACAACAAACACATAGGGAATTGCTGCCCATACAGATTTAGCAAGCATTACAAGCTGTGAATGTAAATGGACAATAGGAAAGCCATAGCAACACATTACAGGAAAGACACCTAGCAGGCATACAAGGAGTGAATGTAAAGGCCAAATATTGAAGCCATAGCAACAGATTGAAAGAGCCACTGCTATATACCAGTTACACCACAATCCCCACAGGAAAGCACACACACCCATATACACAGTATTACTAGTTGTAGGTGTCAGTTTACATACACATGGAGAAGAGGACACTGGAGGAAGGAATACTCATCTTACAGAACAACATGCATTGCAGTGTCTACAACACAGCCTGAAATATGAGAGACATACCAACCCTTACACTGACAGAACAGTGTCCACAGCAAACCAGCATGGTCCCCACCCTGATAATCTGAAAGAGCTACGCCTACCTAACAGACCTTTTTATAGCACAGTCCTGTAATCACAGTGAGAACTGCAATCACTACACAACAGGCTGTATGCAATTAATAAATGCTGGCTAACAATTGGTGCAGAGGCCATCACATGGACATGTGCAGATACCTACAAAAGCATCCTGTACTCCCAGTCCACACATGCAATACTGTCATTGCACCTGCTGGAGGTAAAGAGAGAGAGAGAGAGAGAGAGAGAGAGAGAGAGAAAAAAGAAAGAAAGAAAGGGAAAGAAAAAAAACCTGTAACAACAAAACAAAGAGGCTGACAGCAGGCCAAGTAACTGCAAGCCTACGCAAACAGCTGCAACAAACACGGGTAATGTAAAGTACTACTATAATACTCTACATACTGTGAACCCTCCAGATGTGTTATTGGTCTGTATCTATGTATATGAAGATGTGCATAGGGCCGGGGACATACTGCAACTGTCACTGAAGGCTCTACATACATATGTATGTGATGGTAGCTATGTGCACATAGCAATGTAGGTTGTAGTGCAATGTACAAGTAGGTTGTACAGTAATAGATGTTCAGCAGCACGTTACTGTGTGTATACATATGTGGAACTAAAAAGGAGTATATATATATATATATATATATATATATATATATATATATATATATATATATATATATATATATATATATATATATATATATATATATATATATATAACATGTGTATACGTATGTATATCGAGATATGTATGTATATATATATATATATATATATATATATATATATATATATATATATATATATATAATATGCATATGTGTATACATAGATAGAGAGGGATGTAGAAATACATAGACATAAATAGTTTCACAGTGTCATAGTTTAGTACTAGGCTATCTGCAGACAGTGTATAGAATAGATTTATTATCTTGCGCCTCTGTATAGTAGTGACACAGTGAAGACCCCCCCTACATAATAGCATTAATTTACTGTGCCTCTGTCTAGTAGTGACACAGAGATGACCCCTGCTGTAAACCTATGATCTCCCATCCACTCGTCAAGAATGCACATGAAGAGTGTCAATGAGTGTCTCTGCCTAACATGAACTGGGATCCTGTTCCACAGTATGGGAAGCCTCTTAGTGATGGATCTGTCCCTACAGTATGTCCTATTCATATGTGTGCTGAGGTTTAAATCCGTAGCTGTTGTGGTTCTGATGGATTTGGATTGTATGAGGTGGAACATGTCCATCAATACCTGATTGGACACGGCCTACTACATCAGGCACAGAACACCCCTACGTAGGCAGTATGCTATGGAATAGAGCATGAGTTATTTTAGTCTGGCAACATATGAAAGTTGTTGGAGACCTTTGATCCTCCTGGTGATGTACGTATGGGGTCCCCTAACAGTTGCAAGTGCCAGGTGAGGTACATACCAAATGGAGCATAGTACACAGTCATGGGCCTGATAAGGGAGAAGTATAGGGGTACAATGACCCCTTTTGATCTGGATGTGAATCCCTTCATGATAAGGTGGGCAAGGTAGGAAGTCTATCCAACCACTTTGGCAATGTGGGTGTCAAATGAGAGGTCAGCATCGATCAGTGTCACCAGATCTCTGATTACTTTGTCTGTACTCAGTGGTTACTGTCTATGTGATAATATGTGGGTACCTTGTCCGTCCAAAAGGGTATGAGTATACATTACGTGGCATGCAGTTTAAGGCCATGACTCCGGCACCAGTTGTCGGTGTCCATGAGGCCTGTCAGTAGGATGTATGTGTCAGTTGGTGTATCGACTATGGCGCCTAGTATGCAGTCATCTTTGAACATTGTCAGCCACTACCCTCCCATGTCTGCTTCCACATCTGAGAATTATATGCCGAACATGAGCGGTCCCAGGACAGAGCCCTGTGGGACACCACTTGTGACTGGCTCTGAGTCTGACATGGCACCAGTGAGTTTGACTGTAGGGTTTCTATCCGTTAGCTGGTTTGCAACCCATCTTGTGACATATGGATTTACATTTCAGCTGTTGATCATGTCTATGATGCCAGAGTGCGGTATTGTGTCGAAAGCCGTAGGCAAGTCCTGGTAGGCTGTATGGACCGCTGTGCCTTCATCAATGGCTCTAGGGACTGACTTGAAAAGGTCAACCAGGTTCCTAAGGCAGGATCTGCCATCTAAAAGCCAAACCAGGTGGGATCAAGTGTCTAAGTCCCAAATGTCTCTGTGTATGAGTTCCATAATGATTCTTTCCATAGCGTTGCAGACCAGGCTGGTTAAGCTTATGGGGCGGTAGTTACCAGGGTCTGTAGAGGTGCCTCCTGTGTGGAGTGGGACTACTGTTGCTGTATACCAGTGTCCAGGTACATATGCTGTAGTAAGGCTACGGTTAAATAGCATTTAATGTGCATGTGTAGCTCCTCTTGGAGTTTACGTAGCATGCAACCTGCAATACCGTCAGGTCCCATTGATGCTGTGTTTACAGCTTTGCTGAGGGTGGTTCCCAGCTGGACATCTGAGATGACAGGGAGGTTACAGTCAGCTGGAATAAGTAATTCCTCATGTGTGGGTGAGGGAGGGGAGAAATCTGCACTGAACCTGTCTGCCAGAATGTTGGCATTATCTGTGTGTTCAGTGTAGCGTTTGTCACTGTGAACTAACTGTGAACATATCTGAGGGTTCCCACCCAGGTGTGTAACATAGCAGAAGAAGGCCTTGTTGTTATCTGTAGTGTCCATAGCGATGTACCTCTCATTGTTGGCCTTGCATGTCTGTATGACAAAACGTATCTTTCTACTACTGCTGATCAGAGATGCCGTAGCTCTATGGAATTATGCTCTGCCGTGCAGTAGCTACCTTCTGTTGTTATACAATTTGTTCAATGCTGGGGTCCACCAGACAGGACGCCTGCCCTTGGTGGAGAGGGTTATGGTTTTATTTGTGATTGCATGATCCATGCGTTCTTGGAGATGTTCATAGAAAGCATATGTGAATGTGTCTGCATTGTGGGAAGTGGTTTCCACTGGCCCAGTGGGCATTAAGGATACCAACTCAGTTATAAAAAGTGTAAAGTCGGCATGTGAGAGGTTTCCCACTGTAGTCTTTTGTGTTGTGGGGGAGGTGGGATATGTATATCCAGGGGGATTAGTCTGTGGTCAGATGTGACTAGTGAGGGGTATACTTCCGGTGTGTAGCACATTGTCCCCATGTTTGTGATGATCAGGTCTAGTATATTATCTCCTGTTGTGGGAGAGGTGACTAGCTGTTCCATTGCATTTGACTTAGTGAATTCCGGGAACCATTGGGCTAGGGTGTTTGGGGTAGAATAATGCACCCAGTGTATGTTAGGTTAGTTGAAGTCTCCCAATATGATGGTGTGTGGTGGGACATTCATATCCTCCAATGTCTTCAGGAAGGCTGACTGTGGTTCCTGAGATTGGGAGGGTGGTCTGTAACATGCTACCAGTTGTATAGCAGGTTTGTCTACGGTTATCTGCACCTGGATGGTCTGTGATGCTTCATGTGTTGCCACTAACCTGGAGGTGTGAGTGTCCTTCATGAATATGGACACACCTCCTCCCTTTTTGTTTTGTCCCGTGTCCTGGGGCCAAAAAGCATGATATGGGGTATAGCCTGGTACTGTTGGTGTGCTCTCAGGAGCCTTGAACCAGGTTCTCACTTACTGCACAGACATCGAGATTGGTAGAATATGTATGTACAGATATATGTAATACACACGTACATATATAGATATCTGTAGAGACATATACATATACAGATAGATCTGATTGACAACCGATATGTTTGTATATGACTATCTCTCTCTCTCTGTCCCACCCCCTCACACTCTCACTCTCCCTGTGTCTCTCTCTCACTCTCTCCCCCTCTCTCCCCACATCTATATGTATATATCTACATCTATATATACATATTTTATATACATATATACAAACATATATATATCTATATACAGATATAAATATATCAATATATATATATATATATATATATATATATATATATATATATATATATATATATATTTATTTATATATATACATACATATATATATATATATGTATATATATATATATATATCTATATATATAGACTGTGTGAGGCACATGTGTGCAGATGTCTTGCAACAGGTGCCTGGTGTCAAAGGCATGGAGTGAACACCAGTGTGGATACTGGAGTACCATACCCCATTCAAAAACACTGACACCAGTAACCACCACATATGTACATGCCTGCCCACCACTGCATGTGTCAGGGGGGGAACAGGGGCAACAAGTGTACAATAGGCTCCACATTGATATACACAGTGGCACACTAGTCCTGTAATACCTGTACATGGAATGTGTCAGCGGACATAGTGTGTCAGCTATGGACATGTAGGTCACTGTACTCCTCCACACCCCACAATGTCCTACATGGTATGTACCTCCCATGACAGCTACAGATATGGAGAAGGACACAGACATATGCAAGTAACTGTGTCAATGCACTCAAACACCACAGAGCGCACACAGGCTACCTACATAGAGGTTACCACTGCTGGATATACATAGTTCGGTCACACCCATGACAGTTGTCTAACAACCATGGTAACACCTCCAACATCCACAACAGAAATTACCTATGTATGTCGTCCTTGTCACTGCAGTATAGAGCACATGGTGGAGGTACAGGACCCTACCCACAGATATGACATACCCTGTAGTAGACCACACAGAATTAAGAAGCAAGGCTCCCCATGAGTAGATGTCAGACATACCCCTGCTGAATGTTATGCAGATAGGTAATATGCCATATGAGTCACCCTGTGTAACTGTTTGTAAGGAGCAGGTACGATCATAACACATGTGTCGCAAGGGGCAGGGTAACATAACAGTATGCTTCTGTAGGCCCAGGGTCAAAAGCACACTACCTACCTAAGACACAATGCACACCCATGAACACATTGCAAATGGAATATGTGAGGTGGAATGAGTGTGCTAGTGACTGGGTGCATGTTGTGTACTGGTGTGATTGCTCACCATGACTGTCTGTCTGTCATGGTAGTGTGTGTCCTTGGTGTGAGGCCAGAGACAGGTGTGTGAGGTATTGCAATCAATACATACTACATTGCCATATGTTGTGCTGTGTTACCCTGTATGTCACTGTGGTGCAGGTAGGGTTATGGCAAGTAAGGGTAGTGTGCATTACCAGTGAAATATGTAATGTGCATTGTGTGCAGTGCATGGGCTGATAATGTTCCCCATACAGTACCTTGATACAAACCCCCAGTGTGAGGTTGTGTATAGTACCTGAAACAGTGTGTTGACTGCTGCAGTATACTAGTCTGTCAAATAGAGTGTGCCAGGTACTGTTGCACAGTTGTCAGATGAGCACGGATATCTGGTCATTTACATGGGTATCCCCCAATAGACAGACATATGCTATATATAGTGCTTAATTTATATCACTGCAGTCGAATATTATGTGTATTATGTATGCCATAGTTTGCTGACAGATATTGCTGACATATTTTCCTTCTCCTTTTCAGGGCTATGGTTCACCAGCGGAACCCTGTCTACTCCACTGCAGAGGAGGAGGAGATACACCAGAGCCTGGTGCGGGATTTTGCTGTACTCTTTTCCCGCACCAGCCAGAACCAGCAGGAGAGGGCTGCACTGTGGCAAGACCTGGTCCGTCGGGTAAATGACATAGGCACACATAACCAGACATATGAGCAGGTACACCATCACTGCAGTGATTTAATTAGAAATGTCTGTCAGCATGCGTCGAATATCCACAGGCAGCAGCTTGCCACAGGTGGTGGGGTGGCTAGACATCCCCCCTCATCAGACTGGAGGGACTACTCCTAAGTGTTGTGGCTTCAGCACAACAGCAACAGCAGCACCATACATGTGTAATGATGGAGGCTGGAGTCACACAGCAGCAGGACACGGAGTGTGCAGGTAACATGCCATGTGTATACTTGACCATTCTGTACACTGTTAGGTTATGCATGTGTGAGGTGTGTCCTCGTTTTGTAGCTGTAATCTTGGTAATTATTGTGCAAGAGTGATATCCTCAATATCTGCAGAACACCTGTGGAAGCTAACTGTTGCACTACTGACCTGTATCATGCCCACAGTATCAATGGCACAGTTGTGCCCACTGACAATAAATGTCTCTTTTCTGCAGGTCCCTCTGGTGTAACAGCAAGGCAGCCTATCCATGCTGGTGAGTGTGTAATGCCATTACCTTCAATACTTTTGGTACTAATAGTAATAATAGGCTGAAGCAGTAGTGCAATGTGTTTGATTGCAGGTGTGTTTGTGTCTGTGGGTTGATATCTCATATACTGAGTTGTGTGTATGTGTGCATGTGTGCATGTGTGCAGGTGCCCACGTGCCCATGTGTGCATGTGTGCATGTGCCCATGTGTGCATGTGTGCATGTGTGCATGTGCCCATGTGTGCATGTGCCCATGTGTGCATGTGTGCATGTGCCCATGTGTGCATGTGTGCATGTGTGCATGTGCCCATGTGTGCATGTGCCCATGTGTCCATGTGTGCATGCGTGCATGTGTGCATGTGTGCATGTGTGCATGTACCCATGTGCACATGTGCACATGTGCGCATGTTTGCATGTGAACATGTGCCCATGTGCCCATGTGTGCATGTGTGCATGTGTGCATCAGTGGTGACATTGTGTACACATTGTAAACTGTGTTTCCTGTCTTAATCCCATAGGTTCTGGTGCTGCTCTGGTGTCGTGCAGCACGGAACCTGAATCAGCTGCTGTGGATAGTGATAATGATGATACCTGTGTAATGGCACAGGTAGGTGTGCCAGGGTCCATCATTGGTCAGCCAATTGACACTAAACAGCTGTCGACTCCATCAATGCGCACAGTCATCCTGCCAATACATCCTTTGTGACCAATGTCCCTAGGTGATGGACAGGATACAATGGGCATTGACCAGGGTAATGTGGTACCGGTGGCACATGCATCCCCACACAGCAGCCATGGCCAGGGTCCTGACACGGTACCACAGAGGCAGACGTCCATGGGTTCTCGTGGGAGCATCCGTGGGCGTACCGCCCCGGTCAGACGTGCGCACAGAGATCTTTCAACCTCAGCTATGTTTCGGGCTGTAATACAGGCACAGTCATGTATGGAACAGTACACCAGGCAGGGTCTGAGGGAGCTGGGAGCATGTCGTACAGCCATGAGTGACAGTATGCGTGATGTTGCGGCTGCCATCCGCAACTTCACCGAGGTCATTGACAGACGTTTGGGGGACACATTAGATCTGTTCCACAACTACATGTCCATGAGCCAGGGCAATGGTGGATGGTTGAGGCATCGACGTGGCCATATGCCAACAACAGCAGCAGCTGGCAGCCATCGCAGATGACAACAGGGCCGCGGCCACTCACATAGTGCCAGTGCTGTCATCAGACTGCCCCAGGAGACCACGTGCACGTGGCTCTGGACAGTCCCAACAGGGACCTGTCTCAAGTCAACAACCACCTGCTTCTGATGACAGTACCCAGTCTGGCTTAGTACCTGATATGGTCTGTAGCACCCCTGCCAGGCATAGGTACTGTGTCCGTGGCCACAGACAGTGATCTGTATGACCTGGCAGGTACAGTCTGTGGCTGTCCACAAACACCTGTATATGGCAGCCATGAGGTGGGACTGTGTGCATTCATACACACATGCAAAGTGATAACACCTAGGGCTACCGCATACATGCACACACTGCATAAACATTGCCCCATCTTGTACTGCTGTCCCTCACCAACACACACAGACATGTCAATTGGTTGTATCAGTGGCAGACTCAGGCATACCAGGTACACACCCTGTGCATATGATGAAACTGTGCCACCTCCTGAAATCTGTAAAATTGGTGCAGGAACAGGTTAACATGGTGCTGATGCACAGGGTGAGTACATAGACGTATTGTAATAGTATGATGTTGACAACAGTACAGTGTAATGATATCATTGTGGGTATATATCAGCATGCCTGATGCAGTTACAGTATGAATGTCATTGTATTGTTTTGTACACCCATAGTAATTACCACAGTGTTCTGTCTGCACATATTTGCATACTGGTGGTGAGGCTGTGAAGGGATTGCCACCTACATAGGTAGCACAGGGGATAAAACAATGTACATATTGATACTCAATGATGGCCATGTCAACTGTGAGTTGCATGCTGTCCACACACGACTCTGCAATGCAGATGTTTCAGGATGTTGATATCTGTGCAGTACTACACAACAGGTTCAAGGCTCACAAGAGCACACTAGCACTACAAGGTCAGACCTCATACCATGCATGACAGCACCAAAACACAGAACTAACTATGACAGGAGGGAGAGTGTCCATACATGTCAAGGATACTGTGGTGCCAGGACAGGTAACATACATCATACTAAGTCTGGAACTGCTAAGTGAGGGCTCAGTGTCTGTTATTTGACATGTGTATTATTACAGGTATGAGCACTTGGGTATCAGGCCAGTTATTCAACATTATGAAGGTACGTGGTCTATACACTTGTGTGGGGTGCGGCTGGACCCAGCCCGTCTGACCTGTGAATGTCTGGGTACTGGCTTATAGTGCCTGCATATATGCACTGTTACCTACTGGACGTCGTACACCTTGTTTGTTGTAGCATAGTCTACATACAGGCCTGCTGACTGTAGCTTTGTTTGTATGCATGTTTGCCTGTTATGTTCCTGAAACACTGATTCCACCTGCAGTGCAGATATACAGTGCCTCTGTGGATCCCTAGTGACAACTGTGTTGCTTACTGTACTGATGTCCATTTGTCACTTGACAGAACATCACTGTTTGTCCTGTTTGCATGTAGCTTGCCTGTAACACATTGCATATGAGTTACCTCACATTTGCTCAAGACAGCATTCATATATGCCAGCACTAACAAATCAGGAGCACTACACCCTCACATAGTCACCTTGAGTACCTTGTTCCCCATTGGCCCTATGTGTCGTTACTTAGTATGGGAGTCACAATGCTATGGTAGCATGTGCAAAGGTCACCTGTCGATCTACTCTCAGGTCCAGTTGGTGAATCTGTGAGTCATGTGGCAATGTTACAGCTGCCTCATGTACACAGACAACCCTCTCCCCTTCCCATACACGTACAACAGATGTGAGAGATGCAACCACATAGCCAAACTGGGGGCTAAGCTCTGTTTACACAGCACTGGCATTCCCTGTCAGGTGGTGTGGGACACTACAGTGAATACAGTACCAGTCTCCCATAGACCTGCCACGACCACAATCCAAACACAGAAACACACAGGTACATTATTGGGTTCTCAGAATAGCATCCTGCCTGAGCAGCTGACACCTGCAAAGCAGACACACAAGCAAACGTTAAGCCAGAGCAGAGCACATGCAACACATAGCTCACAAAGCCTGTGTGCCAAACAGTCACAGGCCATATGGCTAGACAACACACCTGCTACAGTTGTATGAGGTAACTCTATTGTCACGTACACTGAGGTCCTGCTCCCAGGCTGAACAAGGTGACGGTCATGCTGAGCTGCCCATCGGGCACTATGATCCACCACATAACACAAGCATACCAGTCACTCCAAGGCATGTAGAAGTATGACTCAGTCATTGTCTGTACCAGTGTGTATGACCTCTGACACACCTCCCTGGACTACATGTTAGGGGACATAGAGGGGCACTCTGAGCTTGTGGCACAAGCTGGCATGACCCTGGCCTTGAGTAGCATCTCACCCTCACCATGAATGCTGCCACAATATGTACACAGGATAATCAGTTTCTGCAATTAACGTATCTGTCAGTGACATTCAAAGGGGATCCAATGCCTGTCAGTGTGGGATTACATGCTGGACAAGCCACATTGCTTTGCTTGGGACAGCTTGCACCTGTCACCCATGGGCCGATGTATATTGGCAGAGGCTGTTGCTACACACATAGTGCCTTTGTATGCAAGGCTGACATTACATAGCCACCTACACAGGTATCACACGGGATAGGACACTAATAGCAATGCTACTCAACAGCAGCAGTGTAAACCTCAAGATGCATGCAGTGGAAACTGTCCTTAGCATGGGGTGCAGCAATATCGGTGCAGTAACAGACTCATGGTACAAGGCTCCCAGGTGCACACCATCAGTGCCAGGTCATTCCTCATACCATGCTTGTCATCCCCTACACATGCACCAAACCAGAACAGGGGGGATGTATCCAAAGGCACCTCAGATACACACACCCCCAGGTTGGTGGCACTGCACAAAGCATCAGAGCCTCTCCATGTGCAACACACAGTGGGTTAGACTGCCTTCAGGTTCATAGCCTGGCACACACCACACTCCCATACCCAGGAAACACACTTGGCCTTCCTGACAACACTGGGAATATGACGGTCTCTACACACACCATTATATGGTTGTACTGCGACTACCCTAACATACAGTGTGAGCATTATTCTAGCAGAAAAACCCTATCTGATGGGCTCTTATCATTCATTCTCTGCATTGCTATGGAACAACCTGTTACCACACCCACAAGTGGTGACAACATGCTGCATCTGTTCATCACCAACATGTGGACTATATGCTCCAGACCAATCATGTATCCCTCACTGGTGGGATGACACCATCTACAACCCACACTGTATAGTTGCATACCAAATGCAGCCCCTGCACAGAACACCACAGTCATACAGTTGTCTGATGCATATTCCATGTATTCACATGAGGCAGGCTTCGGACATGGACACTCTTGCAGTTCACAGGTACATATGTGTAGGTGGCACACACATACATCATGTGTGCATTGACATTACTGATATAATGTATGTCATGCAATATTGGGAACAACACCCCACACACATGGACAAACTGTGTGACAAAAATACACATGGGATTTGTAGGATTCAAACACCTGCCTAACTATGTTATGACACTTGTGAAAGATGCATTAGCAGAGCGCGCTATTTGTTTTACTGGGGGGATTGCTTTCTCCTGCTGTACTTATAGGGTGTTGACATCATCAGTGTTTAGACAGTGGCATATGCAGCATGTGTTGTGTAGTAATAGTTGCCAAAAGGGACATTTCTCATACACATGGAATTGCACACACTACTCCCCCACACACATTCACTGGGCACTTGCAGGATTCAAACCCCTACCTAACTATGTTATAAAACTTACGAGAGATGCATTAGCAGAGCACGCTATTTGCATCACTGGGGGAATTGCTTTCTCCTGCTGTACTTATAGGGTGCTGACATCATCAGTGTTTAGACAGTGGCATATGCAGCATGTGTTGTGTAGTAATAGTTGCCAAAAGGGACATTTCTCATACACATGGAATTGCACACACTACTTCACACACACACACTGGGCACTTGCAGGATTCAAATCCCTACCTCATTATGTTATGACACTTGTGAGAGATGCATTAGCAGAGAACGCTATTTGCATTACTTGGGGGGATTGTTTTCTCCTGCTGTACTTATAGGGTGCTGACATCATCAGTGTTTAGACAGTGGAATATGCAACATGTGTTGTGTAGTAATAGTTGTCAAAAGGGGCAGTTCTCATACACATGGGATTGCACACATTACTCCCCCACACACATTCACACACACACTGGGCACTTGCAGGATTCAAACCCCTACCCAACTATGTTATGACACTTGTAAGAGACGAATTAGCAGAGCGTGCTATTTGCTTTACTGGGGGGATTGCTTTCTCCTGCTGTACTTATAGGGTGCTGACATCATCAGTGTTTAGACAGTGGAATATGCAGCATGTGTTGTGTGGTAATAGTTGCCAAAAGGGACATTTCTCATACACATAGAATTGCACAATCTACTCTCCCACACACACACACTGGGCACTTGCAGGATTTAAACCCCTACCTACCTATGTGATGACACTTATCAGAGATGCATTAGCAGAGCGCGCTATTTGCATTACTGGGGGAATTGTTTTCCCCTGCTGTACTTAGGGTGCTGATATCATCAGTGTTTAGACAGTGGAATATGCAGCATGTGTTGTGTGGTAATAGTTGCCAAAAGGGACATTTCTCATACACATGGAATTGCACAATCTACTCTCCCACACACACACACTGGGCACTTGCAGGATTTAAACCCCTACCTAACTATGTGATGACACTTATCAGAGACGCATTAGCAGAGCGCGCTATTTGCATTACTGGGGGAATTGTATTCCCCTGCTGTACTTAGGGTGCTGATATCATCAGTGTTTAGACAGTGGAATATGCAGCATGTGTTGTGTAGTAATAGTTGCCAAAAGGGCCATTTCTCATACACATGGAATTGCACACACTACTCCCCCCCACACACACACTGAGCACTTGCAGGATTCCAACCCCTACTTAACTATGTTATGACACTTGTTAGAGACGCAGTAGTGGAGCATGCTATTCACATTACTGGGTATAATGTCTGCTCCTGACGTATGTATAGTGTGCTGACATCATTATGGATGAAGAGGTATGTACATCTGTGACTATCCATCGGTACAGGGGAGAGCATATCTATGCATTAACTTTGCACAGGCACAGTGTCCTACTGTACTGTGGAGGCAGATGCCAAATATACTGTGGATAGCCTTCTGTATTCCCTAGGGACAACAGTCAGGTATTGCACTCTACGGCCATATGTTTACCTGTCAGATGCAGGTATCTGTTGCTCATATGCTGTTTGTGGGTCTTTATTGCCATAGCCTTCCCTATCTCTATAAACAATGTGTGTACTGTGGGAGATGTTTGCATATGAGTGGGATCCAGTACTTTACTTATGTCTCTGTTGTAACTTCACTGTGTGCACTGAGCAGATGTCTGTATTGTGGGAGGCTCCTGTGTTAACACATAGAAATGCCAGATATGTGTGTGTAACTGCTGAACTGTGACATGGCCTAAGTGTGTGGGCATGCCCAGTTCACAGTTTGTATGGCTTCTTGACTGCCACATCTCATTTATCTAAGTGTGCGAGCATGCCCAGTGTGACCTTTCCTTATGTTGGGATTTGTGGACCACCACATTTGTGTTTGTGTGTGGATGCCATCTATATATCACATGTACAGTTGAGTGTTGGACATCAGGTTGTGTTCTTACTGCCCAACTGCTTTGTGTCTGAACCTAACAGGCATTATGCTGTGCTTGCAGGGTCACCATGGGATAGTTTGCATACAGTTGTCATCATCCTTTCCTGCTGACCAAACAGTTTTATTGTTGTATAGTGTACTGGTGCAGTACTTTCACTGTGGTGGACAGTATAATCGGTTTCAGTCCTATCACTGCTTGTAATATTTATAGTGAGCACACCAGATTGGTTGAGGGCCAGTTGTGCAGAAATGACCATGTTGCATTTTGTTCAGATATGGACAGCATAGTACATGATTGTCCGACATTGTTAATGTATTCCACAACTTGTGTGGACAGTGACAAACAATGGCCATGTGCCCTAGTCCATTTGTAATGCTAGTCAGAGAGTGTTTGTCCTTCAACACACATTTACTGGTGTTTGCCATGACATATGTCACGGTTACTGTGCTGTGCCTCTGTCTACCCATGACATACAGGTGATATCCAGGGTACACCTACCATCTCCCATCCAGTCATCATGATTCCTCTGGATGACAGTCACTGAGGGACTCCCTGGATATCCTGTAGTGGGAGTTTAGTCATGAGTGGAGTGAGCTTCTGGGTTATGGACCGATCGGTACAGCATGTCCTGTTTATGTCTGTGCTGGGGTTCAGGCCTGTCAGCTGCATAGGTCACCAGCATTCAGTGTTTACATGGTGCCACATGTCCATTGATACCAGGTTGGTCATGGCTCTATACATCAGGCACAGTTCACCTCCAGCCAGGCAATATGGCACTGTGTGGAGCTGCAGTTTCTTTACTCAGGCAACACATGGCATCTGTTACAGCTCTGCGATCCTCCTGGTGGGGTATTTGTGTAGTCTTTCCAGTTGCTGCAGGTGTCTGCTATGGTACATCCCTGAAGGGCCATTGTACACAATTGTGAGGCTGCTGATGGATGACTGGAGAGGCACATTGACCTACCCTAACCAGGCTGTGCTTACCTTCATGATTAGGTGGGTATTTTTTATGTTTCTGTAACCACTACAGACACATGGTTGTCACATGCAGGATATCTATCACCTTGTGTCCCCAGGTCTCTTATTTCTCCTGATGTACTTACTGTGTTAACACCTATGTGGTAATTTCTGGCCCGGTACTGTGTTTCCACAGAGGTTGACTATACACTATTCTGCATTTAGCTTGTTGACATGGTTGTGGCACCACTTGTGTGTTTCTATGTGTGCCTTTTGTAGGTTGCTTATGTCAGTTGGAGGTTCCGATATGGTGGCCAGTTTTTAGTCCTCTGCAAACCTGTTCAGAGTCTGTCCATGTTGGCCTGTACCTATGTGACATATATAGCATACAAGAGAGGTCCCAGGACCATGCCTTGTGGGATGCCAGTTGTACCTGGTTTGCAGTCTGCCATGGCTACAGCATGTCTGCCAGGTCAGTTCTGTCCTTGAGCTGGTTTGCAACCCATCTACTTGCATAGGGGGTTATAGTTAGGCTGGTGAGCTTATCTGTACTGCCAACTAGGGTATTGTATGGAAGGGTTTAGCAAGGTCAGATAGGCTGTGTGGTCAACATTCCCCACATCAATGGGCTTGGTGTATGTTTCACATGAGTCAGACATATGTAAGGGGCAGGATCTGCCCTATGACAGCCACACTGGGTAGGGTCCAATGTCTGTAGGTACCCAATCTCGTTATTCATGGGATCCATGATCATCCTCTCCATTACTTTGCCAACTTAGATAGTTGGGGTTGAGGGGTGATAGTTTGCAGTATCCATTCAGGCACCCCCTTTGTGGTGTGGGACCACTGTTGCTGTACACTGCTCTTTGGGTACATATCCTGTGGTAGGACTAATAGTGCACAGTAATGCTATTTGCTGTTCCATTCTTCTTACAGTACTTGTTGGACACAACCCAGGATGCCATCTGGTACCATTGATGCTGTGTGCTGTGCTTTGTGGATGCTGGCTGTTACCTCAGCATCTGCAACGTCGGGGGGCCAGCACTCTCCTGGGATAGATATTTGGCAGTTAGGTGCTGGTGGGGAGGTTGGAGGGAATCTGTTCGGTAGGCTGTTGGCAATGTGTGTGGGTTTGGTGTATTGTTTGTGATATTAGAGTGCTGCAGAGCATATCTGTGGATTATCACCATGGTTCCTACCATCAGGTAGGACAGCTGTGTGATAATCCTTTGTGTCCTGCACAATTTGTATCATCATAGGTTCATAGGTTCATACTAGGCTATCTGCCCTGGCCTTGTTTGAGCACAGACAGACTGTGTGTGGGTCTCAACACCCCTTGCAATGTGCATATTATGCCCACGTAGGGTTTTCTTTCCTAGATTTGACACAAGGATGGCCCCCAGTGTACACCTACTATCTCCCATGCACTTCACCAGATTTCTCTTGTTGAGTTTGTGTGTGGAGCTCAGCCTATCATGGACTGGGATTCTGTTCCAGAGTGTAGTGTCAGGAGCCTCTGGGTTATGGATCTGTCCCTCCAGCACATCCTATTAATCTATGTGTAGATGTTCAGATATTTCACTGTGGTGTGTCTGCTGGATTTGGGGTTTCTGCAGTGCAGCATGTCCATTCATTCTGGATTGGACATGGCCTTGAACATTAGGCATACATCACCTCTGACTGTGCAGTATGCTTCTGAATTGGGCTGTGGTTTCTTCAGCCAGGCTGCAGATGTCCAAATGTTTGGACCCTTTATCCTGTTGGTGGGGTACATTTGGGGTCTTTCTGACTGCTGCATGTATAAGGTAAGGTACATCCGAACTGGTGCATTGTTGTCATGTATGGGCCTGATAAGGGAAGAGTATGGGGACACAGTGACCTCTGTAGCTCTACATGTGCATCCTTTCATATTAAGGTGGGCAATATAGCAGGTCTTCCTGGCCACCTTGGCAATGTGAGTGTCACATGACAGGTTACCGTCTACTTGTGTCCCTAGGTCCATGATTACTTCTTCCATACATAATGGATTGCCACCTATGTCATACTTTGTGTGTGCCTTGTTTGGTATTTAGTGAGACATTCATACTCTGAAGTGTCTTCATGAAGGCTGGCTGGGGTACCTGAGTTTGTGTGTGTGGTCTGTAGCAGGCTTCAAACAGGTACACAGTTTGAGACAGTGTTACTTGCCCATGGATAGTCCATGCTGCTTCTTGCTGTGGTACCAAGCTGGGGGTGTGGTTATTCTTGATAATTACTGGTAGCCACACTCCTATTGTCGTGTGTTCCATGTTTTGGAGCTGTAGAGCATGGTATGAGGCATAACCTGGTAGTATTAGGGTGCTCTTCTGGGCCTTGCCCAGGTTTCTGTTACAGAACACATATTACCATTCTCCATGCTGTGGTGGGTTTGGTCTGCATGCACCTTGCAGGTTAGACTTCTGGCGTTGGGTAGCATTACGTCCAGGTTATTATCCCTTGTGCTACCTATGGTGGTGGGTTTGTGTTTCCAGACTTACCTATTCCAGGCACAGTGGGGGTGACAACAGCCTTTACCAGTATCTACACAGCCAGGTGTGCTGGGTGCATGCCATCCCTAGCAGGTGGGGCATCATGTCTTGCTTGGCATGTCAGCCCAAGCTGTCAGCCATGTGTTGCCCCTTGCTAACAGCAATACCTCAGCCAATTATTGTACTTGATCTTGTTGTCTTCATAGTGTAGCATCATGCTTGGTGAAGGTGAGATGTTAGGTTGGGTCTTCATGTTTGCATATACTAGATGGTGTTACATTGCTTAACACATGGCAATCATGCCTCAGGTGGTGCTGCAGGACTGCCTCTATTGGATGCACACACTACACTCCCTGTACATGTTTGAGAGCAGGTTGTGTCATGTTAGGCATCCCTGTTACTATATGAGTGAGTCAGAGAGGGGTATCGTTCCCAGGGTTCCTACTGAGGCAGTGTATGTGCTATGCGTTGCCTCTTTGCCAAGGCCAGGGCATACTGGGCACACCTCCTTCTGCCTACTGGGGCAGGCTCAGGTTGTATGGCCTTGGCAATGGTGGGGGGCTGTTTGTCCCGGCCCTGTGCTGGTCCTGCTGCAGCTGTTTTTGCAGGATCATATTATGTAGCATAGCACATACTATGACAATTTGGGTACATGTAGTTGGTGAGTACTGCAAGGCTCCACCAGATGTGTCCACGCACCGGAACCGTGACTTGAGCAGCCCAAACACACGCTCTATTACATTACGTGTTTGTGCGTGTGCCTCATTATGGCGTTCCTGTTCAAGTGTGTGTGCGTTTCTGATGGGTGTCATCAGCCACGGCTCCAGTGCATAACCTGCATCCCCCACTAGGTGACCATGTGGGATGTCCCCATTGGCAAATGTCTGGTATAGCTGCGTCAGATGCCAGATATGGGAATCATGGTAGCTCCCAGGGCAGCCAGCGCACACACATTCATTATTATGCCCTGGGCATCACACATAACCTGGCAGTTGATGGAGGGGGTACCCTTGCGGTTAATGTAGGCCCTACCCCGCTCACTGGCTGGTGCTTTGATGTGTATGTGCGTGCAGTCTATTGCACCCACTACCTCAGGGTATTCCGCAATTTGCTGGAAGAGACGCATATAGCTGGCCAATAACTCACGGGCATTGGGGAAATAAACATGATCACCGACATGTGCTGACATGGCATCCAGGAACTGGTTCAGTACCCTGGAGGCTGATGCCTGTGATATCCCCAACATATCACCAGTTGGTCTCTGGAAAGTACCTGTTACTAGTATTCTTAGGCCAACACATACCTTGGTTTCCACTGGGATGGGTTCCCCTCTGTTGGTTCTGTGTGTGTGGCGTGGCCTGCACAGCTCAACAGTTTGCTGCACTATATAGCGCTCCACTATCTCCAGCTCATGTAACCCCTGGTAGGTGACCATGGGCCTGTACACTCTTCTCCGTCTCCTCACTGTGGGTTGTCTGGCAGTATTTCCATTGTCACCACCCTCAGCAAGTCTCCTATGTCTCCTTATGACAGCTATGGCAGCCCCTAGCATGTTTTGTCTGAGTGCAGCTTTTTCAGTTTTCACTTCTACTAGCTTACTCCTGTCTTGCAGTGTCTCTTGAGAGAAACATACTGCAATGCTGTTTGCAGTGTTTTAAGTGCTGGGCTGGGCTTGTATTCTCCCTGTGTAATTGCCTGCTTCTAATTGTTTTCACCTGCTACCTCTACAAGTATTCCCTGCTAGTTTCCTACTATTTCTTCTGCTTCCTTTTCCTCCCTGTTTCCTCAGGGGAGAGCAGCGCGCATACCAGCGAAAACACACTCACAGTGGCTACCATGCTCACACACATGCTTACACGGACCAGAATTTGCTTATTCAGATTAAAATGCATGCACACCAGCGCAAACAGGTCTACAGATCTTTAAACAGGCTCCTACATGCTTACTCTGCCTTACACGCACGCACTCTGTCTTACTCGCGGCTCCCAGTGCACACACGCGTGCATGCACGTACAGCAAGCAACTTTGGTGTTGGCCACAGCGTACACCTTCCATTTCTTGACTTTCCCATGCTTATCTGTTGACACTCCTCTTTTTCTGCTGTGTGATTGACATCTTTCACATACCACTTTGCTCCAATGAGCTTGATTTCTTCCTGACATTCCCCCCTGTGATGTCACCTATCTCCTACTCTGTTACTCCCCCTTATCTAACTCTTACACTACACGGAATGTGCTCATTTGCTATGTGACAGTGTGATTCACTATCCTACCACTCATTTACATAGGATTGCCTACTAATGCTTAGTTACATGTCTTACACTCAGCTTCCCCCCCTTAGCAACCACTAGATGGTGGCCATGTTATTTTTGGTCTGCTAGTCCCTGCATTGCAAATCCACGCATTACATAAAACCCACATTTGTGGGTTTCAAACCTTTATTTTTCTGTTTTATATAGTGCAGGCTGTTTGCGCGGGGCTGCGCTGCATTTAAACATCGCCGATCTCCGAAAAAAAAACTTCTTTTATTTCATGTTTGCATCGGGTTACCATGCCAATGGCCACATATTTGTCCATTGGCATGCTGACTGCAACATTTGCACACTTTATTTGGAGCTGTCATGGCTCCATTATGTTATTTGCAGTAACGTACTCAGTTGTCAACTGAGTACATTTCTGCACCTAACACGACTCTTACACGGGCTGGTTTCAGCTTTGTGGATCACTAATCTACCTCATTTGCATGCCTTTCGGCTACAAGTGGGGTGATTAGCATATCCACTCCCTGCCCATGTAAGAGTCGTTTTAGCTGTCTCTTACACAGGATTTCGGGCTGTTCCTGGATCGCGATGGCTGCATGGAGTCTTACACAACTCTTAGAGTCCGTGCAAGCCATTGTGAATCCTGCCCAATGTTTTCATACTTGAAGAGAATTTTTATCTACAAAAAGTTGATGTGGTAATGGGAACAGTTTATGTCAATAGCTATGACAATATGGTTTTAGCTTTGTGGGAAATTAATATGGTTCTGAAAGACAATAGATTTGTAGGTTTATTAAATTTTATAGACATTTTGTTGATAATGTTTTTTTTGATTCTGGTAGGTTCACCAAAACAATTGCTTGATTTTGTGGAATACCGACATAGTATGACTACTATTTTTTTTAGTTTACATTGAATTATTTTTTTTCTACTTTTGATTTTTTGGGATGTCACCATTACTAAGACTGCTGATGGTTCAGTTAGGACTACTATGCATAAAACATTGTGTAAAAAGAATTACTTATTACAAAGATCTAGTAGGAATCCTAAATATATTTATACAAGCATTGCAAAGGGAAAATTTAAGAGAGTTTCCATTTTGAATAATGATGATGGGATTTTACAAAAGGCTTTTAATGAGTTACAGGAAGATTTTAACAAAGGTTATCCTACTTATGAAATAAGTAGAACTATAGATGAGGTTCATTCTGCTAGAGTTGCGAGAGCTGAGGCGTTCTTCTTTGATAGTCATATGAAAAGTGCATCTGTTACTACATCTGCATTGAAACAGATTTGTCCGGAAGGGTGACTTACATTTTCTAGTGATGTGAATTTAGTATGTGATAATTGTTAATAAAAATAGGCAGATTATATTGGCTGATGACATGTCTAAGAAAGTCGTAGAGAGAGAGCCTAAACCTTGCTTTAAGAACCATAAACTAACTCTATTATATAAAGGGACCTTCATTGTGTCACTACTAGACAGAGGCACAGTATTCTAAATTTATTCTGTGCATTTTTGTACCATTTCATGGGGTGGCAAATGCCACATCACTATGGCTAGGCTTACAAATGCCCCAGGGCAGATAGCCTAGTACTAAACTATGAAACTATAAATCGTCGAAGTGACAACTCTGTTATGGATGAAATAAGGAAAGGAGAATAGGTTTTGAATGCATGGGTACTTTCCCATGTGATTCATGCAATGCCTGCAGATATTTTTATTCTAGCTCTTATTTTTATTCATCCAGATACAGCTGTTTGTTATAATTTCAAGTTTTATGCAGATTGCAGAAGTACTGGCTTAATCTATTTGGCACAATGTGTTTTATGCTCACGTAGCTACATGGTTAAGATGAATTGTTCTTTAAGAGAACATGTATTAGAATTCATATATGATAATTCTTAAAACAAAGCATCGAATGCACTAGTTAAATACAAGAATACTTTTGGTGATTGACACTTTTTAAAATTTCTTGTATTGCGACTTGTAGACAGCAATTTAAGATTTGGTGTTATATTATGCAGACTGAATATGTTTAATTGATATGGATATTAACACTACAAGCTGATAAGAACTCTGGCTTGAATGGCACTGTATTTTTAAAGCCTGCATTGAAATTATGCAGTTTAATTTACTGACTTAATTACCCACAGGAAAACAAACAACAATATTCCAAAAGGAAAAAAGCGACCTCTGTGTACACAACACACCAGCTTTATTTGTTAAGCGCTTTCATCTGTGGTATTCCCAGACTTCTTCAGAAAAAATTACATCACAACCAAAGTGCTTAAATAAACACTCTAATTGAAACGATTAGCCATTTTAATAGGATAATTGTCAAACCATTAAAACAAATCACTTAAAATGTCAAGCTATAAAAAATATGAAATTATAAAGAACACCCCATTCTCTTCAGTTTTAAAATACTGACACATTAATTTATAAATGGGTATTAAGTGGTGTTAAGCTTTAACTGTCACCTTAATTCACATGTCTCAATTTGTTCTGGAACCACTCTACCCTGGGTATCATAAATAATGTGTTGAATTCCTAAAAACTTGAATTGGTGGTCCCTGTAAAATTTTGTATGTCTACTAAGGGCATTAGTCTTGACCCCTTTTGTAATGTCAGACACATGTTCATAAATCCTATTTTTAAAAAACCTCATTGTCTTTCCAGCATAAAATACAGGATAGGACTGACATTTTACTAAATAAACCACATTTTTAGATGTACAATCAAGATGTGAATGAAGGTTGATTTTGAAATTGTTTACAATAAAAACATCTCCTGTTTCAAAAATGTAAGAACATTGACTACACCTTCCGCATTTAAAATTCCCCACCTTACAATTGATAGTAGTCGAACTAAACCTAGTTCCACCCATCTCCAATAAATTCTTCAAGTTGTAGTCTCTCTTAAACACAAATTTTGGGCTGTCCCCTACCAACCTCAATATGTCACAATCTGAGGCCAATAATGCCCAATTTTTCTTGACTATTGCACATATCTGTGGACTATGCATGGTGAAGGTACTAATGAAAGCAAAGTTGCCCTCCAAATTTATGACGTTACTTAGATCATTAAAATTTTGAGTCACTACCTGGACATTACTTCCACCCTCTCCACATAAAATGGGTGCATATACTCTTGTAATTCTTTTCAGTTTGACCTCTTCCTTCAAAGAATTTAACAGGTATTTTGGATAACCTCTAACCCTAAACATGTGAAGAATAAATTCCACTTCTTCCAAAAAATCTGTTTCACAGTTAACCATTCTGGCTGCCCTCACCAGTTGCCCTTTTACTACTGCTCTCTTTTGTGCAAATGGGTGGCAGCTAGAATATTCCAAATATGAATTTGAAAAAGTAAGTTTTCTAAATATTTGCGAAACCAATCTGCAACTGCATGTGATCTCCACATCTAAATAGTGGGCAGTGTCCCCACTATACTCATAGGTGAACCTTAAAAGTCCACCGTGTTGTTGATGTATTGAAAGAATCATGCAATTGCTGCAGGGTACCCCGCCAAACCAAAAAAAAAAGTCGTCCAAAAACCTAATGAGTTTGTGATCATGTCCTTATAGTAACCTTTAAAAATATATTTTGCTTCCTAAAAAGACATAACTAGGTTTGCAAAAGAGCAGATTGCTCCCATCGCTACCCTCACCTTTTGCCTAAAAAATTGTCCTTCGAAAAATACAAAATTATTTTTGAGAACTATTTCCATCAATGTAGTTAAAGTGGTAATCCTATGGCCCTCATACATGTTTGTGCTTACTAGCAGCCTCTCCAACCACTGTAGCCCCTACTGGTGGGGTATAACAGCAAAAAGTTTGCAGACAACTGTATTCACAAACTGTAGATTACATGTTAAATTCACCTTATTAAGGCCGGCCAAGAATTGCCAAGAGTTCTTGTTTATATTTGAAAAAGTCTGTAGGACCTTTTTAAGTTGCTGGTCCAAGAATCTTGAAATAAAAAATATTATGCACCTTTTAGAGTCAACAATGGGTCTAAAGGATGGGTCCACCAAAGATTTGTGAATCTTGGAGATCCGAAATATACTCCCTATAACGGGATGTTTGTTTTTCATGTAAGTGTGTTCTGCTATTGTGATATTACCTTGATACAACATATCATCTAACAACATGTCCATCTTACTGTACGTAATATTAATCTCATTTTGTGACACTTCATCATATGTGCCATCCATTATAATTTTATTCAATGACCCCACATAATCTAAATAGTCCATCACTACCATGCCATTTCCTTTGTCCAGTTTCATGACCCCTATTGCTCTATCTTGTGTGATATCATTTAAAAGGCACAGTTCTTGTGATGTTAAGTTTGCAATGTAGTTTAAAGGTTTGAAACCCAGACATTGCCTAAAATCAATTTCACATATTTTATCAAAAATGCATAGTTTATGATGTAAAGGAGGGTTAAAAGTATTGGATCTAACTAATGTGTCTGGTTTTGAAATTGTCACAGTACTCTCACTTTTAAACCACAAACGTAAGTTAAGTTTATGTAAGAATAGCTTGACGTCCACTAATAAATCCACAATATTAGCCCTTCTCGCAGGAACAAAGGAAAACTCTTTTGCTAATACGTCCACATGTGCTACTGAAATCCTTTTTCCTGAAGAGTAAAACATTTTAAAATCCCCAACAGTTTATAGCTTCACATTTTAAGTGATTTGATTTAATGGTTTGACAATTATCCTATTAAAATGGCTGATTGTTTCAATTAGAGTGTATATTTAAGCACTTTGGTTGTAATGTAATTTGTTCTAAAGAAGTCTGGGAATACCACAGACAATAGCGCTTAACAAATAAAGCTGGTTTGTTCTGTACACAGAGGTTGCTTTTTTTCCTTTTGGATTATTATTGACATAATTGTTTTAGTATATAAATGAGGTCGATTTTTATTGTTTTATGGTCTCAGGAAGCACCTGAGGGACCAAAAGTGCTTACCTATACATTAAAGTTGAACGTGTTAATACTGTATGTCATGTTGACTGGTCCTTTCTTTTATTTTACTAATTTTTGACATTTTGTTTGCACCTTCCCTCATTCATGTTATCTTTCTGTGTATTTTCATTATGCATTGTGTTTACACATTTTGCAATCACATGGATGGTGAATATTATGGATATGTAAAATAGGTTCTGGAGCATTTTTTGTATGTAAGCACTTTCAAAATGTATGGGGTTTGTGTATCGATGTGTGTTGTCATAAATATAACAGAGTACATTGGTGTTTTCACAGTGTTGCTGTTTGGTCTGTAGAACTGCACTAGGTCATGATTGTTGGATGTATGTAAACCACTTACACTCCTCTGATTTTGCTGAGTGCTGTAATGTGATTTATGGGAAGCAATACAGTGGTAGGACTTGCTAATGATATATGACCAAAAATCATGTAAGTGCAGGGATGTGCAACCTAGAAAATGAAACATTAAGACAAAAGCTGTTTTTCTATTTGTACACAGTTTAAGAATGTTGCCACCATTAATTAGCATGTTATCTAGGAGTACCTATACTAATACCTATACTAATGTTCTTAGAATATCAGTTTTCTTATAACATCAGTGATCTATGTGTAGTCCCATCTTAGAGATACATAGCTGCAGTTGTGATATACAGAAATGCAGTGCACTCACCTTTTCCATAATTATAATGCACATTAACAAATGCAATACCATTGTGAACTGTATTAAGGCCTTTTGGTTTGTTGCTTCGATTCTTGGTAAGTTAGTTTCTCACAGGTATGTTGTTGTTGCTTACTGACCTGCATGTTCTATTCTACCAGATGGGTGTGAGCTGAGCTTTAAAGTATATCAAGGTATCAGTTATTCCCCACCTATTATATGTTATTACACATCAGCCACTTACATAGCTTGCTCTTAGAATAGTGTTGACTGCAATCATAAAAAAAAACATAATTACAGAAAACTTAATATGTCAATCATCCTCTATGAGCATGTTTAAAAGATTAGGAGTAAATATATTTTTGTCTATATGTAGTCTTTATTTCAGTTGTGGTTGTGACACTGAATACTTGTACAGTGTGTGCACATGATATAGTGAATACAGTGACATCAGAATCCACTCTGAATACACATTAGGATACAGTTATGTTACTGTATCACGTATAATACATGCATCTGCCAAAGACTCATGGGTAATGAAGAAATTATAGCTGAACACATTTCTATTGCACCTCTATATCCAGAGATGAGAGGCCCAAGTGGATACATGAATTGCAATTTTTTTGTTTTGAACTGTCTGACAAAATGATTTGAGTTAAAAAGTCAGAAAGAGACCCAAGTAATACAGATAATGAAAACTCCATTTTTTTACTATAATTAGTATGTCAGTGATGCAACAATAATGTGACAACACAAAGATTCTTTACACTAAATTCTAACAAAAGTGCATCTCCATTAGCTATATAAATATCATAAAAGAAAAAAAATCCACTTACACCTAGAGCATATTGTAATGTTATGATATTCATTGTACATTTGGTTGTTACATTACATGTTAAACTTAATGCCTGTGGAGCATATTTTATATTACCTGTGTATACCCCGGCATTTTATAGAATGTTAGGCTTAGAGGTTGTTACTATTGTAGTTCATGAGACCAATAATTATCCTAGCCTAAATTCTCAGTTACCCCAAAGCACTGTCGGATTAAGTGACCTGCTCAAGGTCATAGTTAGATGAATAAAAGTGGAAGAATGTAAACCCTATACCTTTGCCCCAGGAAAGAGCTCAGTAACAAATAATAACTTTAGTCCTCTACCCTCAATACCAGACAAAAAGATTCAAACCCTGTATCTTCAGCAGTCTGATAGAGCATGCTCATTTTCTATACTACCACCGGTCTACTATTATGTAAAAATAGAAATATTTCTACACTACATGTATGCAACAAGTACTCAGAAGTACTTGATTAATATGTTAACCACCACTTTGGGTATTATTTCTCTAGTTCCCTACTAATACAACTACATTTTACCAGCATGACAAAGCCCATCATAATAAATGTGATAAACAAGCAATAATGCCAATAAAAGGGTATGTGTTATTGTGAAAATAACACATCCCTAGGGATGTTCTGAAGCCCAATGTTGTTTAGCAAGTATAAAAAAAGTCACTGTTTGGATTTTAGTTATCAGAGCTTCACAACAACGTAATATGTTGCCGTGAAGTATTAGATTAATTTTTCAGTGGCATTATCTGTACATTAACACTGTACTTTAGAAAGCTCATTCTGCAATCAGGATTTAATGTACAATTTTCCCATTTTGTAAAGGGAATATAGCTGCAGGTACTGTTCGGAAGTGGTATGTAAGTGTAATGCTCCAGTTTCACAACCAATTGCATTATTGCATGTATGAACAGCTAGCTATGAGCTAGACTCACTGTTCCATATTGTTTTACATGGTAAACACATGTGCTAATACTGCTCAGATTACTGCATACCAACAGATAACAGCTGTATGTGCATCCACGCATGACCATAATGCACAGCACTCTAACCATCTGTGATATCCCAGACATACCTGGAAAATCCAGGTTACTACACATGCACTTGTGTTACATCCATCAGTATATGCATATTTCTCTGTTAGACTACTTTTAGAACATCATGGAGGTTAGATGGTTTGGGCTACTTTTGCAGACTAGTATCTCCTATAAACCATCTTCTTCCTGATAGCACGGTTATTCAGCAAAGCTCAGGTGATTAAGCCCACTGTGTTGAAATCACCAACTGGTACAGGACGTGAGTGAACCTAGGAGCTGTTACTCACAGGATGTGTTGAAACAGTGCTATTAGGCACTTCCCTTATGTGCTGGCATCATTCTGAAGGCAACTGTGAGCTATTAGGGTATGGGCCTTTCCTTGGGTGTGTCCCCCACCCTCCGCTAAAGGGGCTGTACCACTTCATGGCCTGTCCATTTACCTTGTTCAGCTGTGATTCCTAGTGGCAGTCTTAACCAAGGTCCAGGGCACAATCCTCACTCCAGTCTTTATTGCTCTTCTCAATAGAGGTGAGCAAGCACAACCTGATAATTTCTCCTTCCACCAGCTGCTACAGATGCCTGGACTGCATAAATGAGCTAAAGACTGCATCACTGTCAAGGCTACATCCTTCTGTATCAAAGTAACTGGTTTATTCTGCAATACTTGCAGATTATGGCACATAAGTGAGTGTTTGTAAATATTGGAACTATATATTGCGCAGAGAATAAGGCTTACTTTGAAAACTGTTTAATGCAGATTGAATTACTTCCACTGTAATGCTTATTATGGGCACCTTTTCTAGATAGCAATGCATATTTTTCCACACATGTGCGGCCCATAGCCATGTCATGTTCTCAGTACAGAAAGCTTGTTTGCCATCTGCACTTGCCCATAAACATATTAAGTTGTGCATCTATGTAGCTGTGTAGAAAAGTGAATCACTATAATGATATTGTATGCCTTCTCATCTCTCTCTCTCTCTCTCTCTATATATATATATATATATATATATAAAATAGAGAGAGAGTCGGTCTACTACAAGTGCCCATGTGCTAGCACTTTTTATGAATTAGGTTCTCATGAGATTCACTGTACATGATATAACACGGACACTGTTAGTCATACACCTGCACTGTTTGCAGCCATTAGAGGAATTCATGCCATTACTGTTGTTGGTGCCTTTTATTTTAAAGTAATAACATGCTAACCAACATATTTTCTAATATATTTTTTTCAATTCTTAGATTTCTTTATCCACAAACAGAGGGATTTCATCTACAAAATGTTTTTGATATTCCTTTACTTCTCAGAATATCCCAGCACATACCTCTTAACTTCTTTGCTGAAGAATTCTGGATAAGCCCAACATAATTTGAGGACAAAGGGCAGAAACCATAGGCATAGTTTATATATTGATCTTGAATGTTGTGAGAATAATAGGATTTACATTAGCATGCATTTTCTGATGAAGATGACATGGGTCTACTAAAGTCCTAAAGCAGGAAACAAACACAAACTAAAGCTCCAAAAACGGGTCTATATTACCAACTCGAATGAACTGAAATGCGAATACGGTTTCTTCAACACATGTGTTGAGTGCACAGGTAAGTGAACAGCCACATCACCAATTTTTTTCCTAGGGAAGAAAATCGGTAGGCCAACTACACATGACACACCAGTACAAACATTATAAAGTAGGGGTCTGTGCACCCCACACCCTCGTAACTAAATATACTAACTCCAAGATAACACTACAGTGGGGAAAAGGGCAAATTCACAACAACGGTCAACATATTTTTTTCCTAGGAAAAACATCTGTGATGTGGCCATTTGCTTACCTGTGCATTCGACATGTGTTAATGAAACAGTATTTGCATTTCAGTTCATTTGAGTTGGTAATATAGACCCTCCAAAAATATAAAGGGCGACAGACTATCCAGAATACAAACCCACATTTATTTTAAACATTAAAACACACCATTAAGCGCTTTCATCATTCAAGTTTTAATACTTAAAACAAATGTGGATTTGTGTTCCTGACAGTCTGTCACCCTTTATGTTTTTGGAGCTTTGCTACAGTCCTCAAATACTAGCAGCTTGCAACACACTTGCTTGGTACCACTTATTTGAAAAGTGAGTGCTCTAACTCTAACCAGCCTGATCTTAGTTAAACATTTAGCCATCCCAACACCTAACCCTTTAATTCTGTATTGTCTGCCACTGACACCCTGTTCCTAACTCAAGGAAAACTTATTCTCTTATACTAAAACAGCACCCCTTCCTCTTGTTTTTAATTTGATTTTTTTCTATTACATGTTATTATTGCATGCATTTATTTTGCTTCTATACATTGTATCTGAGACTCTTCAGACATGGGTCATAGTTAAAAATGGTCTGCAGACTAGCCGACTTATCCATTTACCAAACTGAAATACATAAATAAAATAAAATAAAATAAACCTAAGTTCCCCAATCACTCTGTAACCATCCAAATCCATTTCTATTCCCTAAACCTAAGACTCTCTTCCTGCTCCCTAACTCTAAAGCTCCCCTCCTGCTCCATAAACTTAAATCCCCCTCCCAATCACTGCTTCATCTACACTCCCATCTCCCACTCCTTCTACAGCTGCTTGCCAAGACTGTGATTTACATCTGAGTACGAGCAGCAGCCAACAATACCCTCAAGTCCCTGGCTTTCCGGCAATAGTCTTTCAGCAACTAGGACATGAGCACTTGTAGCAGACCCAGAGGACATTTAAAACTCAAATATCTGTTCATTATTAACTGACTGCCATTCTAAATGATTTGCAGGAAAATCACAGATTTTAAAAGGAACAGGACAAAAAATATGAGGCGTAAATATGGACATTCTGCAAAATTCTGGAGAGTTGAGAGGTATGTGTCAGTGCTTTTTTTTACTATGTTCTTTAACATGCCCAAAACCTATGTAAACATAAGGGATGTCAACACTGAATGGGCATTACTCCTCCTGTCTCTAAATGCATTATCCAGTCTTTCTTTGGTTAATGAATCATAAACTATGTGCATGATTTTACAAACTGCAGAAAAACCTCTATTACTGAAATGTCAGGATAATGCCTTTCTTTGAAAAAGCCTATTTCTATATACTTTTCGAAACAATATTGTATTTATTAGTCTTGACGTGCATGTAAATTGCCTCTTCACAATGCCCCATTTCATGTCAAAAAGGTACATGTTTGTGGCATCAGAAACCAGCAACAGAAACCAGTGTGAGCAGAATGAGAATGAGTTGCACAGGTGCCAAGCAAACCTTCTCAATAGGAAGAACAGTTTAGGGAGGGAAAGCTTCCATATTACAGTAAAATAATCTTGTTTTTGCTAAGTCACTGTACAGTACTCCTGGAGCGTGTAGCTGTACATATCTCCTGCTGTTGTGGCATGCATGCTGTGCTTATAATCATCTTCATCATCATCATCATCATCATAATCATCATCAATTTATTTGTTTTGCAGCAGTAGTGTAGTAAATCGCAAGGAAGAAGATCACCTGCTGGAGGAGGCAGCCTGTATATACTAGGTCATTGTGTAAGTGTACTGTATTGCTGTCATTATGGTATAACTATGTTTAATGTGTCTAGCACAGCACTGATAATTATTTTTTTTTTGTTTTGCAGTTTAATATTTGAGATATCAATCCATGATTTTAGTTTGTTTATGTATGTGTGCTTTGTTTTACTTTCATTGCATACTGTAATTTCTTAAACTGTGTAACAACTTGTGCACATATGTTCATTTTTGAATTTGTATACTCTTTAAGGAGCTTTTCTCCCGGGCTTCCATTAAAAATGGGCTCTTCTTGGCCTAATGGACTATCCTGGTAAACAAACTATAAATAAATAAATAAATAAATATTTAATCTTATTCATGCCTTATAGACTGTTTCCTCCATTTTAACTGCCTGAGCTCCACTGGTGTGTGCATTTGTTGTAAAACTGTACTTTACCTGCTTTCCTCAGTACTGAGCAGAGTCTTCTTTTTTTTGACATTTTAATGTTTTACTGTTGTTTGCTTGGTTGTTCAATGGGTTTGAAGATTTTTTCCTCCAATTACTTCTCTGCTGTTCTACATTGCCATATTTAAATTTGCTTATTGTTCCCTGTGTTACCAACTGCCACATGACAGTATATTCCATTGGCATTATCTTACATTGCTTTGTGAGTTGTTTTTCTCCTTATGGTCCTGTTTTGTCTATATTACATCCTGCTTGCCATTATACTTTTGCCCTACTTTGTTTTCTCTTTTTCATGTTTCTTTGTTGTTCTGTTTTTCTCCATTCATTCTCTTTTTCTGCAGTATCAATCATGGAGCAGGCAGATGTGAGTCAGCAGTTCCAAAGCTCTGTAGCAGCCACCACACTGATCACTAGGTCCCCAGTATTCCCTGGTACTAAATCTCTGCAGGATGACAAAGGTCCCTCTTTTGAAAGAAACCTAGAGGTCTTGCTGTTGACTTGTTCCAGTTCTTTTGATAGGCATTGGCTCATCATCAGACAGTGGCACAGAAAGGCCTTTTGAGTCACCATTCAGAAGGTTCAGTGGCTGCTGTGGGCAGACATGGGCCAGCAGTTTGATGCTGACACACACACATCCTGGAGCACCAACTCATCCAGCTAGTAAAGTCACATACGTAGTCAGCTATGATCACAGAACCACCTATGATGTCAGCCACTGAAGTGACTGATATCTGGGTGGATTCCTCTATTGTTGGCTTGGAAGGCCATCCTCATAGCACATTATTCCCCCATCCCTATGTGGGTCACCATCCCATCCCCAGTTTATAGTCCAGTCCTCACGGTCACCTGTAGTACACACTTCATTACACTACTTATCTTCATTGTCACTCTCCCTTTTGTGTTATTACCTCCTCTTTGAGTCTTACTCAGTGCTGTATGTCTGTGTGTCTGCCCCTGCTGCCATTTGTATATATTCCTTCCTACCCAAACCTTCCAGATGCTACTGTTTCTTTCTACATAAAAAAAAAAAAAACAATACAAAATGGCACAAGGTCCACAAAAGTACATTTCCCCTACACTACATACCACACTTGCTTCCCCTTGTGCTCCTGCAGATATGTAGAGGACAGCTGCCCCAGCACAGTGTGGGGGAAGACAATCAGGAGATGATGCCTGATCAGTAGCTCCCTACCAGAATTCAGAAATGAATGCCAGTAATGCACTAATGCATTTCCATTCAGTCTGGAGCTCTTTAGTGCTTTCTTTGCAGTACAAGATGTAGCAACTTGCTATAAAGAATGTTGCATTTTTCTGAAGAAAGAACAATTTCACTTTTTATTTATTTATTTATTTATTTATTTTTGCTATGCAACACAGAGTTGAGGGATGAAAATCAGGAGGAAATGGATCCAGCTGCATTGAGGACCAGTGATACATTGAGGGAATGGACCTATTTTTTTCTCCTC
The DNA here is from genome assembly GCF_019279795.1 of Protopterus annectens. Lineage (NCBI taxonomy): Eukaryota > Metazoa > Chordata > Ceratodontiformes > Protopteridae > Protopterus > Protopterus annectens. The sequence continues at coordinate 638,156,428 of NC_056732.1, forward strand.
AACTTAAAGTTGTGGGCTGCTAGAAGAGCACGCTATATCTCTGCAGTTCTGTGTATTTGTTTGTTTGCTGTCCACACTCCCCAACTGTCCAGTCACTTCTTTTCCTTCACAGTTATAAAATAAAACCAGTTGCTACTTTACTGTGTGGCTCTTGTATGATTTCCCAGCTTTGCCCATTCAGCTGCTATGTTTCACTTTGATGTACAAGTAACAAACATTAGGCATGTTACCTCAGTACTGATCTCTTTGGGTTACTTATCCAGGCACAGTACAGTCCATTCTGTTGCAGGGTAACTTCCATTCTTGGAACTACCAGCTGTTATTATGCAGTACTATTCCTGGTATGTACGCGCTACTTATGGACTTGTGCATACCTAATCCATACCTGATCGCAGTTCACTGCTTTTGTTATGCTATTTCCCACAGCACTCACTCCATTATGCTTCTTTGTGAGTAAATCCCACTTGTGATTTTACTAGTGAAAATCAAGTTTGTGCAGTTTCAAAATGACTTTTTCAGTTATGTTTATTACAATTATTCCAGAGTTATTTCTTAGCTATAGATCAAAGAATTATAGCAGAAAAGAGCATCAAGAAAGGCCTTTGGATACCAGGCCTAACTCTATACACCTAAGCTTTCTCATTTAATTCAGATAGTCTCATGGTATTTCCTTATTTTGTGCAAGACTCAAAAGCACTTTATAGAGTTAAAATTTATTCACATTCCTTTTGCACAGACAAGATTGTTATCTTTAAAATATTTGCATTAAGGAATACTATTACCAATTTTGATCATTACATTCTGTAGCAGAAACCTTATACTTATGTTCCTGGTGCCTTTTCTTGATTCAGCAACTGTCCTTTCAAGCTGCTGCATGGTCCTGTGACATGAAAATGTGCAGCACCAGAAAGGGCTATCTGCATGGCTGTGAAGAATGCTAATATGGCATTACAGGAGGTGAAACATATACTAATCAGCCATGTGCTCCCTCACTGGAACTGCCTCCAGGAAGGCATCTACATGGTTGAGTGATTCAATAAATTGCTTGGTCATGTAGATCAGCATGGCCTTCTCCAACATTTCACAGTAGTGCCTAACATGAACCTCATGGAGTGGATGCACTAGACACTGGGGACTATTCTTTAAAATGTTGTAATGGCAATAACTTTATAATAGGGATTGGGATTAGGTTGGGGGGTGGGGATGCATTACAGAACAAGAATTACTTTTTAAAGTGCCATACTGACACTAACATCATAATAGTGCGGTAGTAAATGTAATTCAAGAGACATGAACATTAGCAACTAATGAGGTCTTACTTGATTACAAATGAACTAGACACTAACAAATTCCCAGATATATCTGTAGTGTGGAGCTTTAGCATTAAGTATTAGTATTAAGGAGCATCTATGGGCTGGAGAGAAGGAATAGGGAAGGCTGCAGTGGCAGAATCAGAAATATAGACAGACATATGGGGTATGGACACATAATTTGGAGATAGTCAAGTGACACAGGCAAACAGAGCCAGGACAACTGATGATAGGGACTATAAATAGGAAAAGGAGAATAACATAAAGAAGAGGAATACCAGGATGGGGTAGAGGATGGAGTACACAATGGCTATCCAACTGGCCCACAGGACTGACCACTCAGATATCAGTCACCCTGCTTTCCTTACGTCCCTCACTTATACTATTAATTTGGACAGTCTGCTATTTTTACCATAAAATAAACAAAAAAAATATTACCCACTTTATTAGGGAATTTGCTAGGACATTTCTCCTACACCTGCATAAACTGTCCATATTGCTCATGTGGCTTCCATCCAAGCCTCTGGTATTCCTGTTTCTCTTTCTTAGCATCTCCTATTCTGTCGCTTTATACAGTTTAGTCATCACAGTGCATTGTAAAATAACATTTCCTTATTTTTCTTTCTGCATGTGCTTTTCTTATTTCTTATCACCTTATTGCACTCTTATTGTTTTCATGTAATATCTCCCCCACAGATCATTTGCTTCCCTTGTACCCTCTCACTCCCTGGTTTCCTCTCTGGCCTCTACCCTATATCCCACAATCAGGCAGTGAAAGTTCAAGACATGAATTTTAGTCTCTATTTCCACTGCCTTTACGTGAAAGAAAACCAGTCCAGCTCCTGATTACTGCAACAGCAACTAAAAAAATGAAATATGTATAAAAGTAAAAATGGCAATTTATTTACTGTTCACTCACTGACAGAATTGCTTTAATTTGCACATCATCTTTCCTGCCAGTCTTACATGGGACCACAACTATGACATTGTTGTCTGTCTCTTAGGTTCATGCAGCAGATCGGTAGATCAATTCTGGTTAAGTCGCAAAGTCAGGTGTCTTTCCCTCTCACCCTTGACTGTGGTTTTCCCAAGCTTTCTCCGACAGATTGAGATCCCCATAATGTCCATTTCTTTTTTACCCTTCATTCTCTAACCTTGACAATAACTGTGTTGTCCTTTGTTGTGCTGACACCCGACACATACTTTATATCAAAAAAGTCACCACTTTCTTGTTATATAATCATCTGATATGTTTTGAAATTTGACAGCTCTTTTTATTAATCCTAACAGCTGCTTTCTTCGATATTTGGTAGTAAACATAATTTAAAGCAAACTGTCCAACAGCAGGAGGAATAATATTATGGAACTCATCTTAGTTGCATAGACATTATTTTACCTTGTGTGGATATCTGAGACCATATTTGTATTGTTTTATCTATTATTATCTGTTAAATTAATTTGTCATCTCTTTAAAAGAGTGGCTTGTATCATAATTTAGCTGACTGAATGGTTCTACTAGAATGAGATTGAAATAACTTTTTATTAGGTCCTATAGAATACAGCCATGGCTTCCTTGACTGCAAAACTGAGACTGATGAGTATTTATTATGTATCATAGCAAAATGCAGCAAAAGTAAAATACATAAATGGAACTGATCCTGGTGGCATTCTGGAAATAATATGATTTTTGACAATAACATGTGCGGAAGGTTTAAATCTTTTCCTTAGTAGATGATAAATTAAGTATACTTAGATCTTTAAAACTTTGAAATAAACCACCAGGTTAGTTAAATGCAACTATAAAAGATACCTGTATTCACTTACTAGTGATAAACAAAACATTTCTTTAACAATGCATGAAAACATCTGAAATAATGAGCTGTTTACAATATGATAATTCAAGTTTTCATGGTATTAATGATATATTAAGTATATTAACAACACCTTTTCAGCTGTACATGGGCCCAGGAATGATGACATTACTAAAATGATAATCCTGTTTATACTGATTCAGAAATGTTCTATGTACTATCTAAAGTACAAAGTACTAGCAATAATATGAGCACTGATGGTATTTGGGGTAAATTGGCTCTGAGACTGAAGGACCTACTTTTTCTAGTTCTACAAACTTTATTTAAGGTTTGTATTCATCAAGGGTACATTTCATCTCCTTAAATGCAAGTTGAGGGAATTCTCATTTTCAAGAAATGTTTTGTCAGTATAGGCCAATTAAACTCAAATGCATTTTGGGTATATGTTTTAAAAGATTATAACATAGTACTGCCAGTTCCTCATTGTCTGATGTAGACAACCTTAATTCAGACTAATACAGTCTGATACAGTAAAGGTCCTTTACAAATTCAGTAGGTTATGCCTATGAGGCAGTTGATGCTGGACTCCATTCTATGTTAGTCTGTGTTGAACTCACTAAGATCTTTGGTAGTATTCCCTATTGTCTTTTTTTTTTTTAATCTGTTAATATCATTATCACTGAACCACAAACTAAAATGGATAAATAAAAGGATAAAAAAGTACCAGCTTAGCATTTGTGTCCATGGATATATTTCTGAAGGTAACAGTTTAAAATTCTGAGATAGTTAGGGGCAGAGTTGTGGAATAGCGAGATTAACTGAATAAATTAAAATGTTGACATTCTTATTCTAAGAATAAAATTGCTCTTTCTTAGAACAGTTACTTTTATTTGAGGTATGGCAATCTAAAAATTGCTATATATAGGTTTGCGAGGGTGGGTGAACTTCAAAGGAGAAAATCAATATTCATTATTCACTGTTTCCCTGTGTTTGTCATCTTTATTTATTTTTGTCCTTTTAATACTATATATTCTGACTCACAACATTTCAGCAGGGAGCCATTTCTGAATGGAAAGCAATAACCGGTGGCATTGTCACTACACCCCACCTGGAACACCCTTTTTTCTGAGATACACTTGTTTAATTGCCTAATATTTAAATCCATCAATAGCTAGATATTCTAGGCCATTACTCTCCAAGTAAGTTGGCATTAGCTTGTGCGAAAGCACTTTTTTTTTTAAAACAAGTTTATTGTTTTTAACATACAAAATAAATATCATAACAATCTTATACAAGCAATTAAAATGTAAATAGTTATAACATTTAATAAAATAACCAAAGTATTTACAGAGACATCCACTACAAATCAAATCAATTGATTAAACTGTAATGTCTTACTATTGAAACTAAGATTTTTTAACATGTTTTGTAAAGTATCCCATATAATATAGTAAGACATTTTTCTAGTAGTTCTTGGTTTTATTGTCATCAATTCCATATGACACACTTCAGTCATAACATTTTTAAATTCATTAAATGAAGGAGGAGTATCTGAAATCCAATTTCTGGTTATTATTTTTCTAGCCACTGATAGAATGGACCATAATAAGGGAAGTTTAACTTTTTTAACACTTTTAGGAACAGGTGTGTTAAATAATATAAGTGATCTAGAGACAATTAAATTATCTGTGAAAAGAGCCTGCAAAAAATCATTGATTAACTTCCAATATTCCTTCAATTTTATACAGTCATAAAACATATGTGCCCAATCAGCATTTATTTCTACATTACATCTCTTACATAAGTTGTCTTTATTATTTATTTTATTCATCATTAAAGGTGTATAGAAAGATCTATGTAAAAATTTCCAAGTAAAAAGTCTCCAATTAATGGAAGAAGTAGTTTTATAAGCAGATTCCAATATATATTGTTTATCTTGTTGTTTTGGTGATTCACCATTAATGGAAATGAAATAATTCCAATAGGTATCTGAACTGTAATGAGTTTCTTCTCTAATAATTTTATGTATGTGTGAGAGCTTACCTTTATCAGAAACCCTATGTTATAAATTTAATATCAAGTAATCAATCAGAGTTGGAACAGATTCTTTAACTGTTAAGGACATTAAATCAAGTTTATTAATAAGATGTTGTCTAAAAGTCTGAATCTCTAACCAACATGTTTCTCTCAAATCAAATTCTTGGTTTAAGAAGTCTAATTTTTTTACTTTATTGTCAGACAGCAACTGATACCAATACTTTAAATCATTCTCTGTGACTAAAAGAGTTCTTTCAGAGGTGGTTGATAAAAGAATACCTTGTGTATACATTATAGGGAATAGGATAAAATTCCATTCCTTATACTTAGGATGCATAAATATAAAATTACGATAACTGATAATAATGTTTAATGGGTAACTAGCTATATATTTTGGTATAATAGATGAAGTACAAAATTCTTTTAGTAACCATAACATGGAGTTATTTACAATAATATTTTTATGTATTAAAGAGATTTTCATGAAGTGAATGCTAATTAGTTCCCAATAATTTTTCCATCGTGCAACATATGACTGATCTATTAACAAAGTAATAACTTTTATAATAGAAGAGATAGTATATAAATTAAAGTCTGGAAATGAAATGCCCCCTTGAGACCAGCTATTAGTATGTTTCTTTATTGCAATCCTAGGTCTATTAGGTGCCCAGAAGAAATTTAACATTAGTGAATTCAATTTCTTAATAATTATTTTTGTAGGTGGGAGTATTATTGATTGCATTAAGAATAATATCTTAGGGAATATTATCATTTTAATAATTGTGAGTCTCTCTTCCATGGTAAAAAACATATTGTTCCAGCTATTGAAAAGATTTTGTATATTATGAAGACAGTTACTATAATTATTATGTATAATAGATTTAATATATTTAGTTAATATTATACCTAAGTAAGTTATCTGAGCTGAGTTGGGTATATATTTGTTAAAATCATTAATGAGAACATTTTTTCGTGTGTATTGGTAATATTTTAGTTTTTTCTTCATTAAATATCAAACCAGAGATATTTCTAAAATCCATCATTTTATCAAATAAGGACTGCATAGAAGAGTTAGTTCCTGCTGACGTAATTAGAACATCATCTGCAAAAAGTTGAATTTTAGATATTGTATTTTCATCTATATCAAATCCTTCTATATCAGTACTGTTTCTAATCAAATTAGCCCAAGGCTCCATTATTAAAGTAAATAATAGTGGAGAGAGTGGACACACTTGTTTTGTACCTTTTAATATGGGTATTTTTTGTGAGACATATGTTCCTATCTTAATGTAAGCCAATGCTCCTTTATATAGATGCTCAATTAGATTTACAAATGCATCAGAGAAATGTGTGCACTTCAGTAAGATAAACAAGTAGTCCCAACTTACTGAATCAAATGCCGAACTTATATCAAGACTAATAAGTGTTAAATCTTTCTTTTTCCTGTTTGCATAATAAATTAACATTAAAGTTCTCCTTATATTATTAAAAGTATTTCTATTTATAATAAAGCCTGTCTGATCTATATCTATTATGCCTGGAATGATTGTCTTTAATCTATCAGCAAAAATATTCATAAACATTTTATAGTCAACATTAAGTAATGAAATAGGTCTATATGAAGTGCATCTGGTTGGGTCTTTATTGGGTTTTAAAATTGGTGAAATAAATGTGTATTGCCAGGATGGGGGAGTTGTTAACTCATTTTGAGCTAAAATGAAAACCCTATGTATTAATGAGTAAGAACTTTTATGTAGAATTTTATAAATCTCTGGTATAATTCCATCATTACCTGGTGCTTTGTTTGATTTAATTTGTTTATTTGTGTAATAACCTCTGTATATGAAATATTTTTATCTATTAGTTTAGTCTGTTGTTTGTTAAGTTTTTTGTTCATGTTTGTAGTTATAAATTTCTTTATTTTATCTTTAGGATCCATTTTAATGTTATTGTGATTAATTTTTAATTTGATTTAAGTTTGTTTATTTGTGTAATAACCTCTGTATATGAAATATTTTTATCTATTAGTTTAGTCTGTTGTTTGTTAAGTTTTTTGTTCATGTTTGTAGTTATAAATTTCTTTATTTTATCTTTAGGATCCATTTTAATGTTATTGTGATTAATTTTATGAAAGTGATTTCTAAATTCATCTAATATTTCTGGTAAACTTGAAACATTCTTCTTTTTCCCTGGAGAGAAAATTTCTTTGATATGATTTTGTTTATTCAGCCTTTTTGTTTTATTTTTAAGTCTATGCAAGTATTTGGGACTTATTGAGTAAGACAAAAACTTATATTTCTCTAATGTTATTTTGACTTTATGGGTTAAAATTTCTTTGTATTTCTCATTTAATTTATTTATTTCCTCAATGACTTTTTTGTCCATAATATTTTCTTTATTATTATGTTTGTATGAGTCTAATTTGCTTTGAATATCTAGTAATTCCTTGTCCCAAGATTTCCTTTTATTATTATACCATCTGATACTTTCTCCATATAAATATGATTTTAAAGCATCCCAAATGTAAACAATGGAGACACCAGGTGTAGTGTTTAAGTCTAAGAAATGTTGCACTTCTGTAAGTCTATAATCTTTATAGTCTTTTAGTTGAGTTAAGTATGCTGGTATTCTTTTGATCTGGACATTATAAGTACTTTTTACCTTAAATTCAAAGACAATTGAATTATGATCTGATATAGGACACGAAATGATTTTGGAATTAATTAAGTCTGTTACCATTTGGTTAGAAATAATATCTATTCTTGAATAAGTTTTATATCTGTTAGAAAAAAAACTGTATGGTAATGATTTAGAATCTATCTGATTATTAATATCATTCAAATGATATAAATTAATAAAATCCTTTAAATGTTTTGCATTAGATGTAATTTTCCTTTTTCCTATAGTAGTAGTATCTCTTTCATGTAGGATACAATTAAAGTCACCTGCTAAAATAATATCTCCTATAGAAAATGATATGATCTTATCAAGATGGTGTTTCACTGTATTAATGCCAATTCCTGGTATCCAATATACATTGATTAATGTATATACCTTCCCATTAATCTGCATTGTAACATGCGAAAGCACTTTTGATGAATTTTCCAAGAGAATCAAGACTTTTCATCTTATGATAAATATAGAAAAATACTCTGCAATGTTTTTTGGAGTCTCATAAACTTTCATTTTCTCTTTAAATTACCCCAAATTTAAAAGGAAGTAAATATCAATAAAGGTTTGGGAACTATCATGGTTGTAATTGTTAATGTTGAGGAAATTTGGCTTGTGTAGCGAGGGAAGCTTATGGCATGCCAAATATAATATTTTAGGTATATCTCTCCAAGACTAAAATGGTGCTCATTTTCTCTGTATGTCTAATTTGTCATACTGCTACTAGAATACATCAAAGTGCCCTGCTATTGTGAAAACTGATATCTCATTCAGCTCAAGATAGTGCAGCTGTATTTTACTTGTAAAATTTGGACAGTACAGTACAGTACACCAAATGTCATAAGACTCAAGAGATCTTGACATGTACTCACTTTGTTGTAGATTTGTAAGAGAATATCTGGGTGAAGTTTTCAGTGCTCCTTTTTATCCAGACAGCCTTATTTGACTTAACTCTAGTCAATATTATCAGCTTACAATTTTAGTGGACAAGGGTCAATTGTTAATACTTTTAAGCATTGTCCCATCAAATAGACTCTACACTAAAGCTTACAAGGATGTGAAACACACATAAGAAATTTATGATATTTTCAAAGTTTCAATTCCTTTAAAATAAATTGTTATTGTTTTTTTAAATATTTTTAAATTTTTAATAAGGATACTTCAATTATAATTGTTTTGACTAAGAGCTTAAGACTTTTCCATGAAAATATGAAACTTTATTGTACCATTACTGTTAATATGCTCATTTATCTTATGCATCTTCACTACCAGTCCCCATACTTCTTTTTCCTTTCTTTCCTGGTTCAGGATTTTGTATCTACCCAAATATATATTACCACCCCATTTACTATAGTCCTTGACATGTCGTTTTTATGGATTTTTTCTGTATGAACGTCATATGACCCATCATTTCTTTTTTTTCCCCTTTCTTTTTTTTAAATGTTTGGGTTGCTACTCATACAGTGACCATCAAGCCTCTCCCTTTGGTACCTGAATGACCTGAATGTACCTGAATGACCTGAATGTACCTGAATGACCTGTTTATTCCTTACATTGTTGAGAGTCTACTTGCACATTCTTTCAGCTAGAAGTAGAGAGTAAGATGTCAAGAGTCATGGTGCCATTCACCAGGAGAATGGGGATTTCTTTTAGTCTACTTGCCTCATCAACAGCAGCTTGTGAGCTGCACTATAGCTGCTACATGTAGGTACATGCATGCTCAGGCTCATGGCCAAGAGGCACATCAGTCGCACTGTGTATGCATGCTACGCTCCTTCCTGCAGATGGGATAACTGCTCCTGTCGAGCTGCCAGTGATGTGGGTTTGGTGTTTTAACATTCACACTTGTGAGTATTTGATGTTTAGACAGGAAACCATATATATATATATATATATATATATATATATATATATATATATATCTACAATAAAGTAATCCTTGTAATGATCTAAAACAAACATATATCTAATTGTTGTTAGCTTATTTCCATAAAGCTATACAACAGTTTTAAAATCCAAATGATTCTCTTTAAAGGTCCTTGTCATGTATCCCTCTCTTTTACTAGGTAGCTTTCTTTTTTTTATTTTCTCTTGTCACAGTTCTTCTTGTTCAGCAAAAAGAAATAACTCTTACAGCAGGAATTTGTTCTTTTTTTGTCATGTTACAGCTGAATTATTCCCTTGATTACAAAAGCAGTCTGGTCATCATGAATTGCTCATCTTTTCATGACTTCTGTAAATTCAATTGACATCTACATTCTTTATTATAAACTGTTTTATGTAGTATATTCATTTGCATTCTCAAGGATGTTCAATATTAGCCTGCCTCTAACTGCAGTATTTTCCTTTAGTTTATATTATAAATAAATTATGTATAAAAATCCTTTTAAAGACTCAGATGCCCCTAAGATCATAAAAAGAATGACACATTTAAAAGATTTCCAAAATTTACTTTTAGATTTGACTGCTTACTAAAACAGTTTTACTTATTCAGTTAAGGCGGTAGATCTAACTTGCATATATTCATCATTGTTATACTTAACAGAATGATAACAAAATGCAAAATAATATATCACAGTCAGTTTTTAAAATAATCTTGTTAATATGCCATTAGATGACATTTCACAGATATCAAATGTCAGATGTCAAGTGGGAAATTTTGATATTTATACATACCAAAATGCATTTGTCAGATGACAAATTTTGTTTTTTTTTTATTTTAGAATGTGTTTATATATGTTACATTTTTATCATGTGCATATTTAAATAAATACTTCAGTTTTCCTAGCTCTGAGCCTCTGAATTTCAACAATCATAGCTAGTTCTGTATTTCAAGATTTTTTTTTCAAAATTATATCTTTATTAATCTGACTTATGGTAAAATCTCCAAAAGAATAACAACATATTGCACAATATGAAATCTATAACATGACTCAACATTGTCTTTCAAATCTTATAGCAGAAGGTCAGAAAAGGAAGCACACCCAACTTTTTAAAGCAGAAACTCTAAACTACATAACAACATTTGTACTCATAAACAGGTCAGAATTTAACCTGTTCCAGTGGCATAGTGGGATAAAGCTTTGACTAGGACCCAGTTTGAATAGTGCCTCAGACACCTGAAGGCACAGGCTGGGTAGAGGGACTTGCCTATCCTGGGGGTCAGACCGTGGTTCCCCCCTCTGTATTCACCGTTGCTCTAATGATAAAGCCTCAAATGGGCTGCATAATGTTATCATGATGCCAAGAAGGTGTGGTCATTACTGTCCAAGGTGGTGACAGTATCCCTTGAAGATATGTGTAGAGGAGCATACTTGTGCCAGCATAGAGAAATTGGTGGTCCTTGTGGTCACGTAGGTACTCTTATCCAACCAGGGGGGTGGATTAGAGTAGACATAAAAATGCTCTAATTGCCGGAGTGCCAACAAGAGCACAAAGCACTGTTATGGCTACCTGCATGGAGATCTCACTTGGACAGTGAGCTGTCAATTCTGAGGGATTCTGAGGGTTGTCAGGCATGAGGCTAAGAACTATACCAAAATTTATCTTTATGAAAAACATTAAATCCAACAGAAGCAAGGTTAAATATATGTCTAAATCATAGCAGTTGAAAGATATGCATACCAGTTATTTTAATATTATGTTGACTTTCATTGTTTTTGTCATTTGTAATCACTTTCCCTTAGCTTCTCTCATTTCCACCTCAAAAAGAATTGATACTAACAGTCAAAATTTCTTTAATACCAATCTCTGTGTCTTTGTAATGTAAAGAAAAAAAAAAATTTTTGATATGACTGTATTTCATCCCATAGCAGCTGCTCAGAAATGAATTGTGCCACAAGGAAAAAGAAAAATTGTGAAGGTTTAACCAAATTAAGGCCGTGATTTCATATCCAGTTCATTATCATGCTAGTACAATGATTATCATTAACTCAGCATGGATGATGTGGTCCACTAAGGTGTGCTACAGCAAAGGGTAAGTGCAAAGGCAAATTCAGAACTAATGGCATTTCAACTAGACTGTTAACAGACAGGGACTGTGATGACCCACCACTCGACCAGTAATCAAGGAGTCTCAGTCCTCACCACTGGCAACAGTGGGGGGACGTACACTGGGATAATGACAAGTACACACACAGTATTTCCAGATGCAGCTCTCTGCATCAAGTGCAATTTCCCTAAAGAGCACACAGAGACCACAGTCAGTCCTGGGCTAGTTTCTCACTCTTTCTCCAGATCCCCAATAAGACTCCCTACTGGCACAGCTAAACGGTTGCAATCTCAACTGAGTGGCCAAGCCAAGGCCTTTAGGACCCTCTCTGTCCAACCAGTGGTTCATGTCAATGCCCAAGTAGCTGACACACACACACACACACACACACACACACACACACACACACACACACACACACACACACGCACACGCACACGCACGCACACACACACACACACACACACACACACACACACACACACACACACACACACACACACACACGCACCTGGAAAAGACTGGCGCAGGTTTCATAGGTTCATAGGTTGGTACTAGGCTATTGGCCCTAGGGCCTGTACAAGCCTAGCCATAACAATTCCCCTGGCTATTTCTTCCCACAATATTTACTAGCTATGCCTCCTTTTGCCCAGACTATAAAGTAGTTATCACTGCCACCAGCCAACTCCTTATCAGCTACTTTAAGGCCCTTAACACGGGGTGTCCAATCTTACTGTGTAATGTTTCTATTAATACAAATGGTACTTTTACCAAGAGCAAGGCTATTAGGAATGGCCCACAGTGTCTCCAAATAAATATGCATGTACTCTCAGAACTTAAATATCTCCAGACAAATCAGCCACAATGAAAGGTTTAAATATATTTAATAATAAATAATAAAATAACAAGAAAACAATATTGCAGGGCAGTCTAAAATAAATAAAGAAAAATATCTAAACTAAGCTTTCATGTATATCTGACTATATCCAAGAGAATTATACTGTTCCCTAGTAATTTATTGCATCAGAGTAAGGCATATGTGGTGAATGGATCTTCTAGTTTTTGTCAGGTCAAAGACAGAATACAGAATGCTGTGTCTACCTCAGAGAGTTCCCAAATTAATATCTCAAATATTGCTGCTAGGCTAGCTTGCAGAATGACATAATTTCTTGTCATCTGACTTCTAGTCCCCAGGCCCAAAATAACTATTGATGGCAGCTAGTAGCATTTAGCATCTACCTGTAAAAATACATAGACAAAGGCTTTTCCTCAGATCTTTGTAAATGTTGGAAGCGATAAAACAATAAAGCTGTTCCAAGACAATATAGAAAGCCTCTCAGCATGGACTCTGGGGGTAATTCAATAAACCTTACACAGAGCAATTCTTAGTATTGTGGACTTAACATGGAATATGGCCACCGAGCGAGCCAGGAAACAGGGCTGGAGGCATGCACGAGTGTGCGAAATCACCTCATCTGCTGGTGAAAAACATACAAATGAGGTGATTTTGTGATCCAGGAAGCAGGAAGGCATCCGTTGTAGGTGCCCTGTTTGCAGGAAAAATGTATGCAGTTTGTAACCGTGTACCGGGCTATAAAATTAAAACAGGGGCTGTACCAGCCCCCAAAAAAGCTTGTATATGTGACAATAGCCATGCCAATGGCCAAATATATGGCCATTGAGACTAAAAAGTAATGCAACATATAAAAAATTAATCTTTTTTTTGAATACATATGTCACGTTTATGCTATTTTTGAAAAAAAGAAATGTGTAAAATATGAAATTTAAGGTAGGAAAAGTAATTGCATTGTAGTGCCCAGAATGCAGAGTAATACAGTCGCAGGTTATAGTGGTAGCTAAGGAGATAGGGCTTGGTGTAGTGCTGTATCCAGGATCCACACAATTAGGTGTATGTAAATGAGCCAGATTTACTGAATAGCAAAAGGGGCCACTGTGTTCTGTCAGTACTAAGCATGGTAGGGCTTGAACTGTGTTGGTGTAGGCAGAACAGATAGCTAACATCAAAATGGGGCATGTCACAACTTCTTTTAGCTGATTGGAGCTTAGTGGTGCCTGTTTGCACTCAGCTTAGCACAGTTAAGCAGGGGTGTGTGTCTGAGGCTGGATAAAGAAAAGCTAAGCATGACCATGTACAGGGGAGGGCTCTTTCTGCTCCGCAATGTTTACTCTATCTCCATGGGGTTTTGCAGAGTGCTGTGGGGCTTAGCAGTGGAAGAAATTAAAAAAGGAGAAATAGCCTGGGAAAGCCAATCAAGCATAAATGACTGATAAGCCCTGTTCCATTGGCACTGGTCCATTCACACCCCTCAATAATATAGCTGTCAGGTGGAATGTATCATAGTTAGTCAGTCAGTCACACAGGCTGTATCTTAAAGTATGCATACACCTTTCAATCTGATTTTTCCCACATACTCTGCACCATTGGAGTACACACTTGGGAATTTTAACTGACAAAATGATAGGGGCTGCTGTACAGGGTGGGCAGGGGCATACTACAGGAACTCACCGAGCTCTGCCACCCTCATCTCAGACCCAGAGCCAACAGAGGGGAACCCATCCCAGTGGAAACAAAGGTATGTGTAGCCTTAAGAATACTAGCTACAGGTACTGTCCAAAGACCTACTTGGGATATCATGGCAGTCTCACAGGTGTCCACATCCAGGGTACTCCACCATTTCCTAGATGTCATGCTAACACATGCCAGTGAGCACATTTATTTCCCCAGCACCCCTGAGGAGAGGACCAGCAATATGCATCTCTTCCACCATGTAGCACACTACCCAGAGGTACTGGGTGCCATAGACTGCACTCATGTGCACATCAAAGCACCACCTGGAGAGGAGAGTAGAATCTATGTCAACTGCAAGGGGTATCAATCCATCAACCTCCAGGTCATGTGCAATGCCCAGGGCATTATCATAAATGTGTGTGCTGGCAGCCATGGCAGTTATCATGACTCCCACATCTGGCACCCATCACAACTGTACCAGACATTTGCCAAGGGGGACACTGCATACAGCCATCTAGTAGGGGATGCTGGTTATGCACTGGAACCGTGAATTATGGCACCCATCAGCAATGCATACATACCAACTGAAGAATGCTATAATGAGGCACACATACAAACTAGGAACATCGTAGAGTGTGTGTTTGGACTGATCAAGTCACAGTTCCACTGCCTTGACATATCTGGTGGAGCCCTGCAATACTCTTCAGCCACATGTGCACACATGTTCATAGTATCTGCCATGCTACACAATATGATCCTGCAGAAACAGCTGCGGCAGGAACATCACAGGGAAGGGAGACAGCCCCCCACAATTGCCAAGGTCCCCACAGGACAGGGGGATTCGGAGGAGGAACCCCCTGAGCCTGTCCCTTTAGGCAGATGTAGGCTTGCCCAGTATGCTCTGGCCTTGGCAAAGAGGCAAAGCATAGCACATACACTGACAACCTAGGGACCCAGGGACTGACACCTCACTCTGACTCACATACACACAGTAAAAAGGATGCCAGCCACATCATACTACCTGTATGTTACCATGTATAGGTTGTGTACTGTGTGCTTCGGGCAGAGACAAGCCTGAAGCACTGTCCTCTCAACTGCTGGAGGCAAAAGGTAAGTCACTCTTCTTAACAACAAATGAATCTGGTAGTAGACTGTCATAGCATATGTATGGTATTACTGCATGTATACAAGGGAATGGGGTGGGCTACTGGGATAGCAGCAGACAACAAACAGCTATGTGGGATGATAGGAAATTCCTGCCAAACACTGGCTACTCCAAGATATGCAGTAGGCTCCAAGCCAGGAAAATCCACTACTTTATGAGAGGGACTTACAAACAGCAGGGTCATAGGACAGATGCATGGATGTCAATGTTGGAGTTCCATACATACCTCTCAAACTCTTACAGCAAGAAATCTGTACAAAGCCATAAGGAAATGTGGGGCAAAGGACCAAAAAACATGGACAGGTATTAAATATTTTCTTACAAACATAGAAAGTTAATAGGATAACAGGTTTTGCAGTAGCAAGAAGTCTGAAACTCTAATGTCTGTCATTACTTTCTAAATTCAGTCTTTAATAATTTGCCAGTTCCAGGCAACCAGAATGTTATGAGAAATGGGCCCAAAATGTGAGCAAGCATTTGAACATTCAGTGAAAATCTGTACAATTCAGAGGTATGGTCCCCTACCCACAACACACCCATCTTCCCATAGAACTGTAGTAACAGTTATGTTTGTAAGGTAATAGCAGCAGACCACACATTCCCAGGGCTGTCCCAATCAACTTTCTAACATGTTCCATTTTCACAATATGCAGGGGTCAATGTGGTAGGTATGTGTGTGGTTAATAGTTTCAGGAAGTAGACAGCACTGACTGGTGGCTGTTGTGGCTCACTGGCTAAATACATAACTGTACGTGACAGGGCCCATGGTTTGAGCCTGACTGTATATACTGTTTTGCATGTCAGCTACACGTACAGTAGGAGTTCTACAGGCTGTCCAGACATCAATATTTGTTTCTGCAGGAAAGATGAACAATGGAGGGACAGTGGGCCACAGATATGGACACTACACAGCTCTGAGTAACCTAGACGATGCCTACTAGAGCAGCCCGTTTTGACAAGTCATTGTAGTGCCAGGATACAAAGGCTGCCACATAACTGTGTCAGTACTCACAACAAGTCAGTGGGCACCATTCATACCCATGAATGTCAGGGTTTCTCAGAATGTCCACTCATATGCCTCATATATCTGTTTTGTTTGTCATAACATTGCACTTGTGTGGCAAACTATTGGCTAAACAGTACAGGTTGATGTGAAAACATCAATGCCAGCCAGTTGAGATGCAAACTGTATACCCATAAGAAAATGCAAGCTAATACAAAACCAGTCTACCAACTGTCTATGTTTGCAACAACAATATTAAGCTGCTGTCCCCATGTCTGGGCCTCTTTCTGACTGTGATACATGGCTCTGTCCAGATGTCTGCCTGTAAGAGTTAGACATATAGCCTTAGAAGAACATTACAACACAAACTATCTGAGCACCCAAGCAGATATATGGGGCACAATGCTGGCCAACTTGCTAAAGAGGTACAGTCAGAGGTGTGTAGTCCATAACCCTTTGTGTGATGTTATGACTTCTACCCCAGTCACACCATAACTACAACTACAAAAGAGCAGCAACTGTTAACAAAGCCTGCAACTGGAGCAGAGCAGGACAAAGGGCCACATATAAGGGGAAGGAGGAACCACTGGCCGCACAAATGTAGAGTGGGCAGACTACAACACATTGTGCAGTAGCATGGGTTCCCTGCAGTGTATGCAGTCAGTAGACAAATGTCTGTCAGTGGTTCCTCACATTAATCTCTACTGATCTGTTACTGACATACCAGGACATCACAGCACTGTACAAAATGTACTTCACATATTATGCAAAACTCTGCTCAGTGCAATGCAGTCTGTACCCACCCTAGATATGACTCAGTTAATAAGGATAGCACACAGCCAGAAGATCCCTCAGCCAGTCTACCAATGAGGTACTGGACTGTTTAAAGAGGCTCATCAGCTAATCGGCTGTAGCACATAAAATCCTGGACCAGAGTATAGGTAGGTCTGGACTGGAGTCCCACTCTTACGATGGTTATACCGGGCATACTTGTACACTTTGCTTCTGTCAGCCCATGTCTGAACCCACATCTGACTATAGAACTGGGATGTACATATATCCCTTCTGCATACACACAGCTATGTATACCTTAAATGTCTATCCTTACCCCTATCAGACATGTTAACCCACATCTATCTGTATGCGGTATATATAAGATTTATCTGGATGTGTTGACTGTGATATACATACAGATATATAGGTAACATATGCAAATATATCAGTTAAGAGAGGCAGAGATGGGGGGGACAGAGAGAGACAGACAGACAGAGACAGAGAGAGACCCTGAAAGGCATGCAGTGATGCACTGCAACAGCCACATGTACACCAGTTTGAACCAGTGGCATGTGCAAATACTATGGTGAGGCCCATTGTGTAATAATAGGTAGGGAGGGTTGTGATCTCACATCAGTTGCTGTGTGTGCATGTGTGTGTGTGTGTGTGTGTGTGTGTGTGTGTGTGTGTGTGTGTGTGTGTGTGTGTGTGTGTGTGTGTCTGTGTGTGTGTGTGTGTGTGTGTGTGTGTGTGTGTGTGTGTGTGTGTGTGTGTGTGTGTGCATGCGTGTGCATGCGTGTGTGTGTATCTGTGTATGTATTATATGTACAGTAGAATACACACACCAACAGGCCTATGTCTGTGTAAGGGCCACTAATATTTTGGCCCTGTGACTACTGTCCTCCACAACAGTGGTCTCCCTGTCAGCAGGTACTTTTGTCATCCACCCCCAACAGCACTGCCAGACACTTTCTACACATGTAATTCCTGTAGTGTATGCAATAAGTACATACTGCTACAGTGTATACAGTTCGATAAGTGTTGATTCAAAACCCAAGAGACCCAACTGAGTGTGTGTATATGTGGTTGTGTGTGTGTGTGTGTGTGTGTGTGTGTGTGTGTGTGTGTGTGTGTGTGTGTGTGTAAGTATATTCCCTTGTGGCTTTGTGTACTTCCTGCCTATATATGTGCAATGCCAATACATTTTGAGGCCTGTTCCACCATGTTAACCCCCCATTGCCCTAATTTACAGGGCCTGCTGATGTCATCCACCTTAGATACAGCGTTGGACAATCTGCAGGTATATAAGCTCAGTGGCATACGTGATATATACATTACACTATAGTACATACAGCTAGAAAGGTAGGGGTTCTAATTTCAAGACTGCCAACTGTGACTGTGTGTGTGTGTGTGTGTGTGTGTGTGTGTGTGTGTGTGTGTGTGTGTGTGTGTGTGTGTGTGTGAAGCATATCCCCTGTGTCAGCTGGTTATATGATTTTGAGGCCTGTTCGGCCCTGCTGACTCCCCCTATTGCATTAATTGACAAGGCCTGTTGGTGTCATCCACACACTCTGCAGGCATATAAGCTCCCTGGTGCACATGATATGTATGTAGCACTATAGTACATACACCTAGATAAGTAGGGGTTCTAATCTCAAGACTGCCAACTATGTGTGTGAAGCATATCCTGTGTGAGTTGTTATACCACTTTGAGGCCTGTTGCAGCCTACTAACTTCTCCATTGCATTAATTTACAGGACCTATTGATGTCATCTACCTCACATGCAGTATTGGGCACTCTACAGGCATATAATCTCTGTGGCGCAGGCCATAAATACGTAACACTCTATTGCATAGAACTAGATAGGTAGGGGTTCGAATTTCAAGACTACCATCTGTGTGTGGGGATGTGTGTGGGCTGGTTATGCCATTTTGATGCCTGTTCCACCCTGCTGACTCCCCCCATTGCATTAATTTATGGGACCTGCTGATGTCATCTACCTTACATACAGCATTGGACACTCTGCAGGCATATAAGCTCTGTGGTGCATGTGATAAATATGTAGTGCTATCGTGCATGCAACCAGATAGGTAGGAGTTCTAATCTCAAAACTGCCAACTGTGTGTGTGAAGCATATCATGTGACTTGGTTATAGCATTCTGAGGCCTGTTTTACCCTGCTAACTCCCCCATTGCATTCATTTACAGGGCCTGTTAATGTCATCCACCTTAGATGCAGTTTGACACTCTGCAGGCCATACCTTTCAACGGTATACAGTTTTGCAGAATGTCCAAATGATTGCCTCATGTATTTTGTTTGTGTGTCATAAAATTATGGTTTCCTGGCAAATCATTGGCAAAGCATTAAAAGCTGATGCCAGAAAATTATGACAGACATCTGAGTATCAGACTTCATGCCTTTCACAAAAGTAATGGTAATATGAAACCTATTACTCTAGCAGTTATTTAAGTTTATAAGAGAAATATGTAAAAACTGTCTCTATTTTTGGGCCTGTATCCCCCCATTATTGAAGGTTGTGTCCACATGTATTGTTCTAACAGGTTGAGAGTTATGCCCCAGGCATATAAGCTCTGTGGCATATGTAATAAGGACATAGCACTGTACTACATACAACTAGATAGGTAGGGGTTGTAATCTCAATACTGGCAACTGTGTGAGTGTATGTGTCTGTGTATGCATATCCTCTGTAGCAGCATGGTTGTCCTGCCTGTGTGTGTGTGTGTGTGTGTGTGTGTGTGTGTGTGTGTGTGTGTGTGTGTGTGTGTGTGTGTGTGCAATACTTATACCATTTTGTGTGACTGTGCCAACCTGTTACCTCCACCATCACCAACCTATTCATGGCCTACAGACATCATGCACCTTAGATGCAGAGTTACACATTTTCAACTGTACATAACTAGATAGATAGGTGTTGTAGTTCCAAAACTGGGTACTCTCATTGCATGGTTGTTGGAATGCATGTCCCCCTGCAGCAGTGTGTGTGTGTGTGTGTGTGTGTGTGTGTGTGTGTGTGTGTGTGTGTGTGTGTGTGTGTGTGTGTGTGTGTGTGTGTGTGTGTGTGTGTGTGTGTGTGTGTGTGTGTGTGTGTGTGTGTGTGTGTGTGTGTGTGTGTGTGTGTGTGTGTGTGTGTGTGTGTGTGACAATACCATTTTAAGTGCAGTGCCTGTTAACCCTCCAGTGACAATCCTTACAGCACCTGCGGATGTCAACCACCTAAATAGTACTGGAAGAAACTGCAAAAGTGCATAAGCTCTGTGGTTCATCTGCTATGTATATTGCACTATTTTTTGTATAGCTAACCAGGTAGGGGTTCTACCAACAAGAGCAGTTCATGAGTGGGTTTGTGTGTATGTATATCCCCTTGCAGAAGTGTGCCTGTGTTAGGACCACAAACATACCTCTCAACCCCTTACACAAAGACATCTGGAGAAAGCCATACAGAAAAGTGGAACAAAGCCAAAATATTAGGATTGATCTTTAAATATTCCTCTGACAAACATATAAAGTAAATAGCATGATAGGTTGTGCATTCACATGCATTTTCTGAAGGGTATGAAGTCTGACAGGAAAATATCTGTCATTATTGTGTAACGTCAGTGGGCAGCCACAGAGGTGCAGTGGTTAGCATTGCTGCCTCACAGCAAGAGGTTCTCTGGTTCGATCCTTGGTTGGGGTGCCTTTGGTGTGGAGTCTGCATATCCTCCCTGTGGTCACATGAGTTTCCTCTGGGTGCTCTAGTTTCCTACCACATCCCAAAGACATGCTGTAAGTGGATTGGACACTCTAAATTGGCCCTAGGCATGAGTGCGTGCATGTGTGCTACTATGGAAGGTTGGGTGCCAGACTGAATCATGAGTAGACAGGTGATCTGCTGTGGCAACTCCTAACCAGGAAAAGCAGGAAGAAGAAGATTGTGTAATGTCAGTCTTTAATGGTTTCACACTACTTTGCCAGAAAACCACAATGTTATGGAAAATGGAACAAAAATATGTGGCAAACATCAAGACATTCTGAAGACATCTGCAGAGGTGAGAGTTATGGCCACCACCCATCCCACCCGGCAGGTTGCAGTCCATGCTTAGCCAGGTATGACTTGTGACAATGACACAAATAATACAGAGCCCCCCAGAGTGTAGGACAACAAACATTTTCTAAGGTTGTCTACTACTTGCATAAAGAAGTTATTTTACATCAGAAGCACTTTACTGGTCTATGAAATAGCATATCCTATGGTAATGTGACACAAAGAAGCTATCATATTGGCAAACAAAGGGAAGTCCTGTCTGTTACACTTGCTGTGGGTTATGGTATGTCCTGCCAAGTGTCATGATACTACATGTCCCACATTCCACATTTGATAAGGTGGCAACCCTACTCTGTGCTGCCTATGTGTGTGCACTATGTAGACGTGTACACCCTGTGAGTAGCTTCCGCCACAATAACCCCCATGTATGAAGGCATGAATGTTAACTGCTATCTCTCACATATCTAGGTATGGCCTAAAGCTGTGGCAACTGTGAGTAGTGTGCTGTCTGTCATTGACCCACAAACTGATGTTAACACACTGCAATGGGGTCATACAGCAGGTATGGAATGGTGGCCAGGTCCTGGCATCCAGCAGAATGCAGAAAAGAGTACCATCATACCATATGGCGAGGACATGGACCCACTATTTCCCACATCAATGGCAACCCCATAAACACACACACTCTGTTGACAGACCTGACTACTCAGGTTGATAACGCTGTTGCATTCAGCTATCAAGTAGTGGCAGTAGTCAGAAAAGGCATGGAAGTGGTTCACCACATAGGTAAAGTAACTGCATCCAGACAGAAGGTGGACATCACCTCTGTATAGTCCTCAGTCAGTGCAACAATACATTAGCCGTATGGCTGGTCTGGCATGTACCTATGCAGACATCTGTACCAAATGGAAAGGCTATGTTAACACCTACAAAGGTTATCCATGGCCTTCAACACCTGTTCCATGCAGACAGCCTCGAATCAGTACTGCCCCACTTGGTATTGGGCAGGTTGTCGACAGGTGGGCTTTGGCATGCCTAGATAGCAATGTTATGCTCAGCCCTTCAACAGCTACCCCATATATGTCAGTATAACTCTGTGGACATTACTGGCATGACAAGCTTGAATCACATAAGATACATCAAAAGAAACAGCTGGAAAGACAGGTTTGCCTCCCAGAGCCTGCCAGTATCAGGAGTGCACTCCCCAAACATGTCAAACAGAGTACCATGCAGACCCTCATAAACTGCATCAAGGTTGAGCGGATGGGGAAAAAATCTGTTCCAGGGGTTTAAAGTGTGCCCAGCAATGTCAGGGGCAACAGGTGCTGATCGATGATTTTGTTGGGGATAAAATACTTGCTGGGCATGTAAGGGATACAAGGTGAGTACTCTAGTATCCTCCTCTGTACCTATGAACCTGTGATCCTATGGAACTCCCAGGTGTCATGTGTCAAGAGTAGCATGATGTATCAAAGGGTATGCATGTAAGGTTACACTCTCTGCCCCCATTGTCCCCTCACACACTGTTTCAGGCATATGCACCAAGGTAAACGTGCACATATACAGCAATATCTTCATGATGAAAAGCTCTCTGCATTGCCACTCCACCATCCTGAGCTCCCGTAATGGCAGCAGCTCACCATGGCTTACACACACAGTCACCTGGAATGGAAACAGAATAAGGTCTGTGAGACAATAGTCAGTCAGCAGTACTAACAGCAATGAAGCATCATGGCACAAAGGTACATACACTTTAATGTGTACCCATGACAATTTCCAGCAGACAGCACCTTACAGGGCATAACACTACTACACTATAAACTGCCATTAGCTGTACTATATTCATTCACCCTGTGCATCAGACACATATTAGCATGTCCCTGCATAAATGGTATGGATAACAGGGATGTGCCACAGGTATCATCACATGCACAGAGTGTGGTGTGCGGTTGCCAAAGGCCTAGACTGTACCATACAGTTGACATCATGTGTGTTTGTCTGGGGGTGGTGTTGGTCAGCTGGGCCATGGACAGGAGCTGTGTGCATCTGTCGGTGACTTGCATGTGAGAGTGATGTGTGAGTGTGTGCATGCATACAGTCAAGCCATGTGCTAGCCCTATACAACGGTATGTTGGACATCTGTGGACCGTACATGGCAGAATATACAGTTCATCATCTCCAGCCACAAACACGGGAACTGGTTCTGCCAGGAGTGGCACTGGAAAAACCATGCCCAAGGCCAGATGCGGAACTACTTCCTGATGGTGACCAGTGTCTGCTGGGTCTGTGTCCCTCACGGGACTACCCAGGATCACATGCCCATGGCCTGCCACATTGTGGTGTGGATAGTACCATCCCTTCAGTAGTGCTGGTCGTACTGCCACTATGGTAGTATGACTGTGCACGGCCACATGGGCTGTCAACTGATGTTGCTGACATACGTCCACGTGTCCAATCCCCTACTCCCACCATATGTTCAAGCACATGCATTGCATGGTTAAGGACTGACAATGTCTCACCCCTCCATCTATCCACTACATTAGTGAAATGATGTCAGACATCACCAGTGCCATAGAGGGAGTCATGCATGCCAGGCAGTGTGGAATCCATGACCCTGAGCATCCATGTGGTGTACCATTCACAATGTACTTGTGCCTCCATGATGGACTGAAACATGCATCAGGTGACACGGGCTGTGACACCTCTGACAGGGGCTGGATGGGCAGCAGTCCTCCTTCAAGCAACCCTGCCAATCTGCCTGTGTGGGACCTTGCCAGCTCTATGGCTATGGCTAGTGTTTGCAGTCATAGATGCCATAGTCCCCACACTCGCCTATTCAATGTCACTACCATCTGAACACTCAATATCTGTGCCTGCTGGAGACTGGGTATGTGTGGACATACTGACCATGTTTGGAGACATTGGGGATGGAACCAGGATGTCAACCAATGGGACAGATTCATCCATCAACAACCCTACCTGTGCCTCACAATGGCCCCCATCATCATCAGAGTCCAATGAGGCACTGACATCAGGTTGTGAAGAGGACACACTCCAACCTCCATGGTCACCTGTGAGGTGAAGACAACATGACTACATTAATTCCTGCAGTATAATGTTTGCACGCACACACACACACACACACACACACACACACACACACACACACACACACACACACACACACACACACACACACACACACACACACACACACACACGAGGTCCCACAAAGGCATTATACAGACAACACCTTCTGACTGATGCCTTGCACAAGACACAATCAGACCACAACAGACACACTCTTGACAGACCCTCAGCAACATGCAGTGCAGCTACATCCAGTTAATGTTGCTAGTACTATACACCTGTGAGATACATGACAAGTCATAGTATGTGATAGACCTTCACCTAACACGCAGTGCACCTGTTTACAAAATAGTAATGCACCCCTATATAACAGAGTGGCTACACCTATACAAAACTACGTTTTAATATGTAACAGCTCCTGCAAATATGCTGTTGTGATTACCAATGTGATGCACTGCAGTGAATCCTACCACAAGTGAACATGCATGTATTGCAATATGCTAAGATTAACAGTCATGTGCATGGCAAACTGGCAGCCCTTAACATGCCTAGGGTATATGTGAGCCATAACATGACAGTTCCACACTCACCAGCTACAGGTTGATGTTACCCAGCCAGACCTGCGGTAATTATGGATTTGTGGAGGAGAGGTATTGGCAGTACACACACATGTGGCATTGGTACAGGATAATATGTGTATGTATCAACATGTACAGTACAAGCTGTAATACTACCTAAATTGCTGACATTCACTATATGTGTGCACATGTGTGCATTACAACCCCCCCCCCCAAATGCAGATTGACCTGCATATGCGTACAGGTATGCAGAGGCTGCTACTATGAATGCTACAGTATTAATGTGATGACTGCTGTAGGCTTACCTAGATGCTACTTGGCTGTGTTATCTGTACCACTCACCTCCATGATATATGTACTGATGGTTTCCTGTGAGTTGGTGGCTGATCCCAGATTTGCCAGGAACTCCTCTGTGGCTGAGAGTGGTGGATATATAGCAGGCCCTCCCCCTGTGCCAGCATGGTCACTGGCCACAGTTGCAGCCCTTTGCTGTGCATGGTGTATGAGATCAGCAGCATGGTGTTGGACCTGTTCATAGCTCCTGTCCCAGTGGCCCACATCATTCACTGTTGCTACCAGGACTGCCCACAATATTGTTGCTGGTTATGGTGACTCCTTGAGAACAGCAGCCAGTGATGGAGTCTCAAGGCATCAATAATTGCAGCTGTCTCAGTTTCTGAGAAGGGTAGGTTGTGACATTTGCACATCTCACCCAAAAGACATCCACAAGTGAACACATCACAGGACTGCATACATTGCTCAACATTATGTACAGACCTTGCACATCCACTTTTGCCAGCACTATTCACCGCTAACCCCCATGTCATACCCTGCCATCTATCAGCACAGTATGTCTGTGTGTATCACCAACATAGTGGCGATATAGCATGCATTTCCCTGCCGATCCTGACGTTTCATGCTACTTGCTGCATGTGCTGTGAGGTGTTCTAATGCATATACCTGTTGCAAACATTACTGCTTGTTCATAGCCTGTCTACATGGTCTGCTGTGGTGTCAACCTCCTACTGTATTAGTAATCACCTGGTCTGTAGGCCCATCCCTCAGGTTCATAGGTTCATACTAGGCTATCTGCCCTAGGGCATTTATAAGCCTAGCCAGAATGTGTTTGGCTTTTGCCACCCATTTTAAATTTAATTTGCTATGCCCTTTTTCGAGGTTAGTATACTGTGCCTCTGTCTAACAGTGACACAGAAGTGATACCCGGGGTAAACCTATGATCTCCCATCTACTCATCAAGATTCCTCTTGAAGAGAGTCAATGAGGGACTCTGCCTAACCTGGACTGGGATTTTATTCCAGAGTGAATGGAGCCTCTGGGTTATGAATCTGTCCCTCCAGCATGTCCTATTTATTTCAGTGCTGAGGTTCAAGTCTCTCGAGCGTGTAGCTTGATGGGATTTGGATTTTCTGAGGTGCAGCATGTCCATTAATTCCGGGTTGGACATGGCTTTATATATCAGGCACAGATCGCCTCTGAACAGGCGGTATGCCACTGAGTAGAGCTGGAGTTTCTTTAACCGGGCAGCATATGGCATCTGTTTGAGCCCTTTGATCCTCTTGGTGAGGTACTTTTGGGGTCTTTCCAGTTGCTGCAGGTGTCTGGTAAGGTACATCCCAAAAGGGGCATTGTACTAAATTATAGGCATGATGAGGGATGAGTAAAGAGGCACGATGACTTCCCCTGATCTAGATGTGAATCCCTTCTTGATTAGGTGGGCTATGTAAAATGTTTTTCTAACCACTTTGGCCACGTGGTTGTCAAATGAGAGATTGCTATCAACTTGGGTCCCCAGGTCCCTAATTACTTCTTCTGTACTTAATGGATTACCACCTATGTGGTAATTTGTGGGCACTTTGTTTTTGCCAAAGGGGATGACTATACACTTTTTGGCATTTAGCTTGAGGCCATGGCTCTGGCACCAGTTGTCTGTTTTTATGAGGCCCTTTTGGAGGATGGTTGTGTCAGCTGGAGAGTCGATTATGGCGCCCAGTTTGCAGTCATCCACGAACTTGGTCAGCCACAGTCCTTCCGTGTTGGCCTGTACCTCCGAGAAATATATACCGAACAAGAGAGGTCCCAGGACTGAGCCTTGAGGGACACCACTTGTAACTGGTTTGGAGTCTGACATGGCTCCAGCAATTCTAACCATGTGGGTTCTGTCCTTGAGCCAGTTTGCAATCCATCTAGTGACATAGGGGTTTATATTTAAGTTGGTGAGGTTATCTATAATGCCCAAGTGGGGTATTGTATCGCAGGCTTGTGCGAGGTCCAGGTAGGCTGTGTGGACCACCTTCCCCTCGTCAATGGCCTTGGTGACTGTTTCAAATAAATCAACCAGGTTTAAGAGGCAGGATCTGCCCTTAACAAAGCCAAACTGGGTAGGATCCAGTGTCTGTAGGTCCCCAATATCTTTATTTATGAGGTCCATGATGATCCTTTCCATAGCTTTGCAGACCAAGCTAGTCAGGCTTATGGGGCGATAGTTTCCAGGATCCGTTGAGGCACCACCTTTATGGAGAGGGACCACTGTTGCTGTACGCCACTCTTTAGGCACATATCCTGTAGTATGGCTGAGATTGAACAGTAGTTTTATGTTTGGGTTTAGCTCTTCTTGGAGTTCATGAAGGACGCAACCCGGGACACCGTCTGGACCCATTGATGCTGTGTTTTTTGCTTTGGAAAGGTTGGCTCTTACCTGAGCATCTGAGATGTCAGGGGGGCAGCACTCTGCTGGGATAGATATTTGCCCTTTTGGTGGGGAGGGGGGGGAGAAGTTTGCACTGAACCTGTCAGCTAGGATGTTGGCGATGTCTGTGGGTTCAGTGTATTATTTGTCATTTTGGACTAATTCTGAGCATATCTGGGAATTACCACCCAGGTTCCTAACATAACTAAAGAAGGCCTTGTGATTATCCTTAGTGCCCTGTGAAATTTTTCTCTCGAAGCTGGCCTTAGACAATTTTATGAGTGCCCGTAGTTTTTTGCTAATAATGATCAGTGATGCCTTCCCTTTTTTGGATTTTCCTCTATCATTTAGTAACTTCCTCCTTCTATTGTATAGTTTGTTTATGGCTGGGGTCCACCAGACAGGACGTCTGCCTTTGGAGGATTGGGTCTTGGTTTTATTTGGGATAGCATGATCCATGCAATCCTGAAGGTGGTCATAAAATGCGTTTATAAAGGATTCTGCGGTCTGGGCCATATTTTCCACAGGCCCGGGGGCTTTGAAGGATTCCACCTCAGTTTTGAGGAGTGTGAAATTTGCTTTAGAGAAGTTTATCACTGTGGTTTTCTGGGCAGGGGGTGGGGTCGGGATGTAAATATCCAGTGAGATTAGTTTATGGTCTGATCTTACCAGTGAGGGATACACTTCTGGTCTGGAGCATAGAGTCCCCATGTTGGTGATGATCAGGTCCAGTATGTTTTCCCCTCTTGTGGGAGTGGTAACAAGTTGTTCCATAGTGTTTGAGTTTATAAATTCTAGGAACTTTTGGGCTAGGGTGTTGGAGCTAGAGTAATGCTCACAGTCTATGTTTGGGTAGTTGAAGTCACCCAATATAATGGTGTTTGGAAAGACCTTCATATTTTCCAGTGTTCTCAGAAAGGCCGAGTGGGGTTCCTGGGTTTGGGAGGGTGGTCTGTAGCAGGCTGTAAACTGGAAGGCAGTTTTACCCACTGTTAGTTGCACATGGATAGTCTCTGATGCTTTGTGCTTTGCCACCAACCTGGAGGCGTGGGTATCTTTGATGAATATCAATACTCCCCCTCCTTTTGTGGTTCGGTCCAAGTTTTGGGGCCAAAAAGCATGGTACGAGGTATAACCTGGTAGTGCTGGGGTGCTCTTGGGAGCCCTGAACCAGGTTTCTGTTACTGCACAGATATCGATGTTCTCCATGCTAAGGAGAGCTTCGAGTGTGTGCATCTTGAGGTTTAGACTTCTGGCGTTGAGTAGCATTATTCTTAGTTTCTTATCCCTTGTGATACCTATGGAGGTGGGTTTGTCTTTTGAGCCTTGCCTAAAAAAGGCACTATGGGGGTAGCAAGAGCCTTTGCCAATATCCGAAAGCCCAGGGGTGACAGGTGCAAGCCGTCCCTAGCGAAGCATCGTGGCTTGTCGAGCATATCATTCCAAGCTGACAGTCATTGGATCCCCTTTGAATGACACCAGTACTTAAGCCAATTGTTGAAATTGATCATCTTGTCTTCATATTGTGACATCATTCTTGTTGAGGGTAAGATGCTACTTAAGGTCAGGGTCATATCGGCCTGGGCTACATGCTCAGAGAGCTCCTTTATGTCTCTTTTCATGTAGTCCAGGGAGGTATGTCTCAGGTCATTCACACCAGCATGGACAATGACTGAGTCATATTTGTACTTGCCTTGGAGTGACCTGAGTGCTTGTGTTATGTGGCGGATCCTAGCGCCCGATAGGCTGTTCACCGTGACCCTCTCCTTGTTCAGCCTGATGAGCAGGACATCAGTGTGCCTGATGATAGAGTCACCTATTACAAGTGTATCAGGTGTGTTGTTTAGTCTTAAGGGCTGTGACTGTTCGGCACACTGGCTTTGTGAGATATGTGTTGCACGTGTTTTGTTTTGGGGTAGCGGTTGCTTGGGTGTCTGCTTTGGAGGTCTCTGCTGCTTAGGCAGATCTTTATTTAGAGCCTCCGAGTATGTTTTTGTGTGATTATGTGTTTGGTTTGCTGTCGTGGTAGGTCTATGTGAGACTGGAATTGTAGTGAGTGTAGTTTCCTTCTCCTCCTGACTGGTTATGCCAGTACCGAGTTGAGAGAGCTTAGCCTCCAGTTTGGCTATATGGTTGCATCTCTCACATGTGTTGGAATTTGTTGGGAGGAGGAGAGGGTTGTCTGTGTACATGAGGCAGTTGTAACATTGCCTCAAGATTCCCAGATTCACCAGCTGGACCAGAGAGGAGATTGACAACTGACCTTTGGACATGCTAGAATAATATTGGGAATTCCTTAATAATTGAAAACAAGGGCCAGTGGGGAGTGAGGGTGTAGTGCTTTTAATTTGTAATGCTGACTTATATAATTGCTTTAGTGAGCAAGTGCCAGGTAACTTAAGTGCAATGTGTTACAGGTAACTTAAATGCAAAAAAGACAAACAGTAACTTTCTTTCAAGTGAAACAAGGAAATAAGTACAGTAAGCAATGCAGATATCACTAGTGATCCACAGAAGCGCTGAGAAGCCGCATATTAGGTGGAATTAGCATTCCAGGGAAATAACAAGCAAACAAACAACAAGCATATAAACAAAGCTAGATTCAACAGGCCTGAATCTAGTCTATGCTACAGCAAACAAGGTGTACTAATTTCAGTAAGATACAGTTCAAATATTCAGGCACTATAAACCTTTAACCAGAAATTCCCAGCTCAGAAGGGCAGAGTCCAGCCTCTTCTCCCAGAAGATTGCAGACCACGAACCTTCTTAATGTAAAATAACTGGCCTGAAGCCCAAGTGCTTAAACCAGAACTAATACACTTTAAGAATAACATACACTGGGCTCTCAATCAGCAGTTGCCAACTTAGAAGGATGAAAGCTACCTGTCCTGCCACCACAGTGCATGCCACAAACCTTCCTAATGTAAAACAACTGGACTGAAGCCCATGTGCTTAATCCAAAAGACTTAGAATGATAGCTACACTTTAATCAAGTTACTACCAAGCAGTAATAAATACAACTGAATACTTTAGAGAATGCCTGGATTAGTGCTCAAGGTACACAAACAAAGCTAGATCCAGCAGGCCCGAATCCAGTCTATGCCACAGCAAGCAAGGCACACCAACTTCAGTAAGAAGCAGTTCAGATATGCATACACTATAAGCCTTTAACCAGAAATTCCCAGCTCAGAAGGGCAGAGTCCAGCCTCTCCTCCCACAAGAGTGCAGACCACGAAACCTCTTAATATAAAATAACTGGCCTGTAAGCCCAAGTGCTTAAACCAGAATTAATACACTTTTAGAATAACAGACACTGAGCCCTCAATCAGCAGTTCCCAACCTAGAAAGATGTAAGCTACCTGTTCTGCCACTACAGTGCAGACTACAAACCCTCTCAGTGCAAAACAACTGGTCCGAAGCCCAAGTGTTTAAACCAAAAGGCTTAGAATGAGTTACACCAAGCAGTAATAAATACAATTGAGTACTTTTAAGATGATGCAAAAGTAAAATAAAGTAGGTAGAAACACAAGTACAGTAAAAGCAGATGAAATTTTTTTTTTTTTTCTGAACAAGTGCTGAGATCAAAGAAACAGATTTGAGTGCTGAAACTAGAAAACTGGCTAGTTATAAGAAAAAAAACTAAGCTAGAAGGCTTCCCTCCAACACAGAAGGGCTTGGGGGCTCAGAAGCCTGCAAATAGTCTATACCACTTAACAGGAAAGGCAGGAAACAAGCTTAAATTTTTTTTTCTGTTTCCCAGATGCTCTCTTTGTACACAGTAGGAGTGCCTGAAATCAGAATATGTTCTCACTGCACTCAGTTGAGTGAGCAAATGAGATTGGCCCAGAAGGAGTATCCAAACACAAATTTACAAGAGGGGCAGGCAGTTTCAAGGCCACTAAGATTAACACCAAAACAAAAACAGGGAGGGTGGGTGAGATTAACTGAAGAGCAGAGTCAAAACTTCCAGTTCAGTTAATTTTCCTGCAACACACAGTTAAAATCAATTTAAATACTGTATTTTTTGAAAAAAAAGTGCAGATAAAGGTACTTAAATTCTCTTATACGTCCAGTTGAATACAGAAAGTTCTTAGCCGGCCAACGCTGAGGTTTTTAAGCAGAAAATATTTCACACTGTACCACTTAAATAGGCAAGGACAGGAAATCAAAGAATGTGGCTACACCCACACCTGTAATTACTAGCAAATAACAAAATTCAGCAAACACTGACTAACTTCCAGTTCAGTTAATATTCCTGCAACACACAGTTAAAATCAATTTAAATACTGTATTTTTTTTAAATAAAAAGTGCAGATAAAGGTACGTAAATATTCTTATACGTCTCCCTGGCCTTCCTCCCTCAGATTCTGACTATATGGCTGGACAATGTCCTACAGTTTCCCCAGCCACTTTGGATGATATGGTTGTCCTGGCACTGTGTAGCACCTGCCTCATGTACACGAATTGACAGCCATTTACAAACACTACCAAGGAAAACACTGTGTGAGAGATGCAATGACAGTAGGAACCTCCAGTCCATGCTCTCTCCCTGTCAAGGCCACATATCTGTCCCCAAACAGGTTGTCAACACAATCAGTACACCTCACACACCACCCACATTGACACAACACACACAAACATCTGCAGTGTTCCTCAACATACTCATCAAGAGACAAAGGGGATCTCTGAGGCAAAGCTACACATGAACACCACAGCCATACACTGCACATACCACACATGGTCACACATTTGTGTCTCACAGCCATGCAGGTCAGCCCATGACAAGCATGTTACACATAGGGGACTCCAGTGGAGACACACTGGTGTACCTCTGACCTGGCTGAGTATGTGTATGGTCACAGTTACTTGTGTGTCATGTGACAGACTACCATATTGCATACACACTGCTGTCTCTTACTAACAGGTACTGTCATGGGTCTGTCACAGTACATGTTGGTGTGCCTGACCTGACATGTACATCCCTGGACTATATGCAATGTGACATGAACGAGCACACTGGTTATGTGTCCCAGGCAGCTATGTCCCTAGTCTTATGCAACATTATGCTGCCACCCAGATAGATGCCACAATAGAATTAGGGAATGATTGCCCTTAACATGTGCACATTTATCCTGTGATATTACAGGGGTTCCAGGACCTCTGATTCTGGGATGATATGGTAAACAGACCACAATGCTCTGCAAGAGATGGCCTCCTTCACTGGTCTTCATGCATCTGGCAGTGGTTCTCACCAGCCCAATAGTGAATCCATTAGTAAAAGTGGTGAAGTTATCACTACCAACATACAAGTGTCAGTGCAGCACACGTTGAAGGACATGCTGCTAAATGCTACAGGTGTACACATGTCTTTGCCCTCATTGCAAGCAGTCCTAACCTTAGGAACTGCAGACATCTGTGCAGTCACACAGGCCATGGTTTAAATCTGCAGACAGCACCCCAGCCTATCTGGTCAACCATCTTATCATACATTCACAAGGCAATGTGTATCTAGTAATAGCAGGGGACATGGGGTTTCTGTATATATGAGATACATACATACCTCCACAATGTACAGGCAGTAAGATGCACATGGGACACTGCAGGGGCAGTTCACCATTGCCAGCACACACCTATTTAAATCACAGCTAGCTACCGGCCAGCAACATACCTCACAACCATACTGAATTACTCATTTTTTACAGGTTTTGAGGTCCAAATAATGGGATGCCATGATTCATGAGTAGCACCCCTTAATTTCCAAATATCCTGGCTTTTTTATTTAAAATTTTTTTCTGCTTTTTTGAGCTGACCTCATCATATGTATGATGATGTCAGCTCCATGAAATGGCCTGCCAGCCTGTTGGAATTGAGCTCAAGAGCTCAGCAACATAACGTGCGTGCATTTCCAGAGGCTGCGAGGCTGTTGAACGGTAGCTGCAATTTATGGAATGTAAGGAACAATTAGCTTTTAATGTAACAAGCTTGGAATTATTGTATTATGCTGCAATTTATGGAACAATTAGCTGACTAGCTGTTAATGGTGCTGTTAATGGAAAAAGCTTGGAAGGGAAGGTGCAAGCAGGACTGTGGAGGTATTAATGCTGCTTATGATTTTATTATGATGCCTTGTTATTGCAGTGCTGCTGATTTATTTTATTATGCTGTCATGATTTATTTTATTATGCTGCCTTGTTATTGTAATGCCGCTGATGTATTTTATTAGGTTGCTTTGTTATTGTAATGCCACTAATTTATTTTATTATGCTGCCATTAAATATTTTATTATGCTGCCTTGTTATTGTAGTACCACTGATTTATTTTATTATTATGCTCTGTGTGTGTGTGTGTGTGTGTGTGTGTGTGTGTGTGTGTGTGTGTGTGTGTGTGTGTGTGTGTGTGTGTGTGTGTGTCGCTGATTTATTTTATTATGGAGCCATGATTTATTTTATTATGTTGCCTTGTTCTTGTAGTGCCGCTAATTTATTTTATTATTATGGTGTGTGTGTGTGTGTGTGTGTGTGTGTGCGTGTGTGCGTGTGTGCGTGTGTGCGTGTGTGTGTGTGTGTGTGTGTGTGTGTGTGTGTGTGTGTGTGTGTGTGTGTGTGTGATGCCCCAGTTGAATATACCTGGTGGCTTGAGGTACTCAAGCTCAAACCCAAGTTAACAAGAGCCTAAATTCCCTACCCACCACCACTTGCGAAAACTTTCCAGATTTTAGCCTCATATTTTTGTTCGGTTCCTCATAAAATCTGTGTTTTTCTGTTTTTTTTGTGGCAAATCAGTAAATGACTGAATTCACAAAATAATGACAGGCATTGGAATTTCAGCTTCATATTCTTCAGAAAATACATGGTAACACAATACCTTTTATTCTAGCAACTTTCTAAGTTTATAAGATCAATATTTGAAATTTGTCCCTATTTTTGGGGCTGTATTCCCAGATTAATGGCTTTATCCATTTTTTTTTTGTGCTAAGCCTTTGAGAGCTATGGTGAGAACTGAATTCATTGAATATGTTTGGGGGCTGTATTCTCCCATTATTTGCTTTGTCCAACTGTTTTGTGCTAAGAGGTTGAGAGCTATGGTGAGAAATGACAACTAAATTCACTAAATGATAGCCCTTTAAGTTTAAGTCTTCCTTTTGTTTTGAAAAATGCTGATTTGGCATGGTGGTATGGTGCACTGACTGTAGTGCACAGAGTTCTGGATTCAAGACTTGGCATTGAAATGCGTGGTGGTAGCACAACATTTTATTCTAGCAACTTTCCAAAACTATACATGCAATGTTTAAAATGTGTCCCTGTTTTTTGGGCTTTTGACCTCCCTCCAATAAATTTTGGCTTTTCCAGATTTCCTGCGCTGCAAAGTTGATAGATACAGTTGAGTGTTTAGTGGATTTTACAAGGAGCTGAGAGCTTCAGGGGAAGAGAAGTTTAGTGTTGCTTATTCTGAATATGCTTGCTTTGTTAATAGCATAACAGGTTAAATACTTGCTTTTGATGCAGAGGAGTATGGGTTCTACTCCCACTATTTGTATATGCATTGCTGGTACTGTGTTGTTTTACTTTTAAAGGGGGTGGGTGTAACAAGTCAAGGGTGTAGCTACAGATACAACAGAAGTAAGAAAATGTCATACACAAGGGCACTTGTGCCTCAGTGGAAAGAGCAAAAAATATCATTAACCCAAATTCAGGAACAGAAAATCAGAATTATTATGTTCTGCACTGCATTATAAGAAAAATATTTTTAAACAAGTACAGTACATTTTTCAGCATTCAAGATAAAATGCATATTTTCCACTACAGACAGTGGAGAAGCAAGAGTGGCCAGTTAACAGCACCTGGATTACAATGATAGTTTTGATGCTTCAGGATGAATGTAGGAAAGGGTCTGTCAGCACTTGGACTAAAAATTGGAAGTGTTAAAACATGCAGTTAGGCAAGTTTATTTTGTCATGCATTGACAACTATTGAGTTGGTCTTATAACACAAATCAGAGTAAGTCAAGCAAAAAACTGAAATTGAAAATAAGTTTGAGAAGCTGTGCATGGTGCCAGTGGCTTACACTACTATCATTCTATTTACATTAAGTTATATATATATATATATATATATATATATATATATATATATATATATGTGTGTGTGTGTGTGTGTAAGTAGACATTTATGATGGAAATGTTCTGAATTGGGCAGTTTTTTCATTATTGGTTTATGTATTTTATTTCATTGCTTACTTGAAAATGTTCAAACAATAAATTTAGAATGTCCAAAAAAATCGGACCACCGCCAAATGAGAACCATGATTGCAGGTAACACTTTAATCACAGAACATCCAGAACATCCAGACTAAGCGCTTTCACCATTCAATAATGGCATCATCAGAGTCAATGTAAGCATAAATCTACTATCCTTAAATACTTAGCCTAATCAAATTCACAATAACTTAATTAAACAATTAATTACATTGTAGAATAATCAATTAAATAATCATAGCACATTTGATTTTATACCTAACCAACGGGTCCCCTAACATCTACATTTTACATATTTTCTTATCCATACATATGGATATTTAGGTAGAAATATGTATGGATAATAACATATGTAAAATGTAGATGTTAGGGACCCGTTGGTTAGGTATAAAATCAAATGTGCTATGATTATTTAATTGATTATTCTACAATGTAATTAATTATTTAATTAAGTGATTGTGAATTTGATTAGGCTAAGTATTTAAGGATAGTAGATTTATGCTTACATTGACTCTGATGATGCCATTATTGAATGGTGAAAGCGCTTAGTCTGGATGTTCTGGATGTTCTGTGATTAAAGTGTTACCTGCAATCGTGGTTCGCATTTGGCGGTGGTCCGATTTTTTTGGATGTTTCTTGGTGTTTCCCCTTGGTTTGGGGTGTTCAGCATTTGAATAAATTTAGAATGTGGTCTAAGTCTAACAAATGCATTGTATTTTACAAGGAATATAATTTAATAAAGTCAGGAAGGTGTATCAAAGAACACATGTATGTTTCTTGTTTTATGTGCAAGGGGCCTATGATTTGAAACCAGCCCAGAGGCAATCTTTATCCACCACTGGCCAGATGCATCTTCTTTGGATGTGGTGTGGGTTTCAATGTTATTTCAATGAATGTGAGTTTCAAGGGCAGAGAAGTTTTAATGCTAAGTCTATTTTCATTGTGAGAAAGTATTGCTTTGTTTAGCAGATGTCTATTAGTGTTTGTACATTGTGCTATAAAATGTAAAATAAAATCCAAATAACCATTGGTGAAGTAAAGCAGTATGCACATTAGTGTGTATGGTAAGTGGGGCAAAATAGCTAGGTAATGCGACATTGGATTGGATGCAGTGGGACTCTGGGGCCATATTTTGATTGACCGTTCTTCAGTTTTCATTTAAAAGTTGGTATCCCATAATTCCATTGTAGTGGGTGGGGTTACATAATTATGTATGCAAATGTTATGTTAATCAGCATACAGATTTGTACCTATTTTTCATGGGCCTTTGTCCAGATTTTTGATGTTTCCAGGTTGAGAGGTATGGCCACCACATGAGACCAGGAAGCCCATTCTGACTATATAGACCTCATCAACTGCATTAGGACTTGGAGCTGTACCCTGATCTTGGGTCAGTTGAATGACCCTAACATACATTATAAGACGTATCCATGCCAGCACAGAAATTGCCAGAGAGCCATCAGCAGTAGAAGTACAAACACCTTTGTGCAGCCAGGGGCTACCTCCACATGAGGTGAAGGTATATTGCAGTTGACATTACACAACATGGTTTATCAGTGCAGCATCCCTACAGTGTTAACCATCATGCAGTCAAATTTGCAGTCACCATATCCCACAATACTCATCTCACTCGTGTCAGCCATACATACACCTCCAATGTGGAATACATCCTCCTGGGTGTATACACAGCCTCACAGCCTCTAACCCCTCATTAAGGACTGGAACCAATATCCACACATACACACAAATGCTATATGTGCTTTTGTATAGTTGCATGTAGTTAGGCATACCCGACAGGCCTACATCATCCTCTGCTAGGATATGTACACCTGCCTGATGGACATCTGCATTACATACCGTCCATAACAGGGATGACAACTGCTGTCCAAGACAAAGTAGGGGCAGGTGCTCATTTTGGAGCAATGTCTCCATATTGTGTACATGAGAATGGGAACAGTCCTGCAAACCTGCACAACTAATACAGAGCTTATATTGTCTACATCCACTACAGACAGTCATTTCCCTTACTGCACATATGTCTGCAACAACACAGGAATCACCTGCAGCTGCTCACTTGTGGTGGTCAAGGACACCAGCTATACCAGTAGCATACTGGATGCCTGACAGAGTTAGTGTAGGCTTCACCCCCTGTATTCCCCTTCAGTACATCAGGATATCCACAGTACCTCCCCATCTCCTATATGTAGGGAACAGGCACCACTGCCATATGAAAGTCATGGTATACATCTGCCATGGGAGCCTATCACATCAAAGGATGCAGCCTACATAACCCAAGCATAACCTTGCAACACCATAAGGAACCGTATTCAAAGGAGGACAGACTACCGCCTTTCTCCAAGACATTTGATGGACAACATCCCTTTAGACTAAAGTGGGGCATCCCCCACTTAGTCACATGATAGACCCAGCAGCCTAACTAGGTTGTTCTGCAAGACCAGGGCACACTTTATAGTAAACACCATTAACAAGGACATTGGCAACCTGCACACGCACCATCAAGCGCACTTAGGCTTTGTGAAGGAAGGTTTACTCTCGGTTGACCTGTATGGCACAGTCAGCAAAGCCATGGATGGGGGGTGACCATGCAAACTACCTACCTTGACCTGGACAAACTCAGTGACAGTATAACCCACATGGTGATTGTAGACATAACACTCCCAAGTATGCATCACACCATATGTTACCATAGGGGTAGCACACCGGTGCGCTAACACTACCCACCTATTCCACATAGGGGAATCCACCTCAAGAAGTTGACCCATAACTAGATGTGTAACCTGTTGTTCTGTGTTTGGGCCTCTGTTATGTGTGATGTACACTTCTGAGGTACATGTAACACCCATTAGCTTCTGTCTAACCATGTCTGCATGCTGTGTGCTGTCACTGGATTCTCTAGTGATGTGGACATTTGCCTAGAAGGGTCTCACACAGATACATGACTGTTGTCAGACATATGGCCTCAGGCCACATACCAGGACATGCAGTGTCAACCCCTTTGGGGAGAGTGATGTCCCCACATACTATCACAGTCATGAGGGAGCTGTGGACATAGGTCCTTGGCAACATGGCATTTCAACACAATGTTGCTTCCATTGTAAGGTAAACCTTGTACATGGCCCATGTCATACATAAGGATATGTCATCAAGGGACATGGGGTACAAATACCCCTGTATTCCCCCCAATGAGGTCCATTACTGTGTATAAATCCCTGTTCATCATTCACATCACACAGCACATGCAGCAATTGGGGACATCACAGAGGTGCACTGCCAGGGAATACCAGGGCATCAAGCATCTACTATACACTGATAGGATATAAGGCCAACCCTCTACCCAGTTTCATACATAACTCCTCAGGAGTGACCTCAGTGTGGCATGCAAGGCAATCACGGAGTCCACATTGCTGGGTCAGTTGCATTAGCGCAACTCATGCTCCACTCTGTTAACACACACACACACACACACGCACACCCTCAACCTGGAGTGTGACATGAACTGGGCATGTTGACAGCTCAGATGTGCACCCCACACAATCACCCTGTGGTGGAATGGGTAGCCTATCCACATCAGTCAGTGTAGCTATTTACACCTTTGCAGGCATAACCTGTATGACTGGATAATACCCTTGGGATACCACCTGTGTCCCTGTGTCCCTGGTGAACTGGGACATCAGGTGCTGCCATGCATACACATGGGCTAACATATGGCCTATGCATATGGCTGCTCAAGGCCCATAGCCTAGTAACCTCATATGGTGCCAAGAATACCAGATATGGCCTGACTGCTGTGACAGACTGTGTCCACACACACACACACACACACACACACACACACACACACACATACACACACACACACACACACATATCACTGTTATTGACTGTTGGGTGTCCCTTATGGGAAACATTAAAGTACCACGTCATCCAACCTACATCTGACAAATAAGTGAGATGCACTACAAGTGCATGTGGACATTCCAGCAACATCTGTGCTACACAATAACTGACAGCAGTGAATATGTGGTGTAGAGTGTCATCCTTGTAAGTGTCTGATATCTGCAGTACCCAGACAGTTATGGACTGTGTACATGTGCCTGATAGATGTAGACTCTCTGCCAGACAAATGTGTTTTTCCAGACACCACTTGGACAATACATATGTTCATAGTTTCATAGGTAGGTACTAGGCTATCGGCCCAAGGGCCTATGTAAGCCTAGCCAACAAGGTTCCTTGGCTTATGCCACCCAAGAAAGTTATTTTCCTGTGCCACTGTCGAGCAGAGACACAGAAGTGATCCCCGGGGAGTATTTCCTATTTCCCATCCACTCATCAAGATTTTTGTTGAAGAGTGCTAATGAAAAACTTTGCTTGACATAGATGGGTAGCCTGTTCCAGAGTATGGGAAGTCTCTGGGCCAGGAATCTATCCCTCCAGCATGTACTGTTTATTGTGCTGACAAGGTTTATGTCCCTAGAGCATGTAGCTTGGATGGATTGGGATTTCTTTAGGTGTAGCATGTCCAACAGCTCTGGGTTTGACATAGCTTTATATGTTAGGCAAAGATCACCTCAGAGCAGGCGATATGCTACAGAGTAAAGCTGGAGTTTTTTCAGGCGGTCAGTGTAGGGCATTTGTTTGAGGTCAGTAATCCTCTTTGTGAGGTACTTCTTTGACCTTTCCAGCTGCTGCAGATGTCTTGTGAGGTATATTCCAAAAGGGGCATTGTACTCTATGATAGGTCTAATGAGTGTCGAGTAGAGGGGAACAATGACCTCTTTTTTCCTGGAGGAGAACCCTTTTATGATGAGGTGTGCCACATAGAAGGACTTCCTGACTACTGTGGTGATGTGACTATCAAAGGACAGACTACTGTCCACCTGGGTTCCAAGGTCTCTTATCACACATTCGGTGTTAAGTAGATTACTGCCTATGTGGTAGTTCATGGGTACAGAGTTTTTACCAAAGGGGATGACACTGCACGTTTTGGCATTGAGCTTGAGGCCATGGCTCTGACACCAGGCATCTGCTCAGCAAGGCCCTTCTGTAGGATGTCCACATCATTTGGGGACTTCACTACTGCTCCTAGTTTGCAGTCATCTATGAACTTCATTAGCCAGAGGCTTTCTGTGTTAGCCTGTACTTCAGAGAAGTAGATACCAAACAGAAGAGGTCCCAGGACGGAACTCTGTGGTACTCCACTTGTCACTGCTTTGAGGTCAGATTTGGAGTCTGCAACTTTTACAGTGTGGGTTCTGTCAGTGAGCCAGTTGGAAACCCATCTTGTGATGTAGGGATTTATACCTAGCTTAGTGAGTTTAGCTATAATTCCAGAATGGGGGATGGTGTTGAAAGCCTTGGCGAGGTCAATATAGGCTATGTGAACCACCTTACCCTCATCTACGGCTTTGGTGACTGCCTCAAAGAAGTCGATCAGGTTCAGGAGGCATGATCTGCCTTTCACAAACCCGAACTGGGTGGGATCCAGAGTTTGGAGGTTACCAATGTCTTTGTTTATGAGTTCCATGATGATACATTCCATGGCCTTGCAGACCAGGCTTGTCAGGCTAATAGCTCAATAGTTCCCGGGATCAGTGGTGGCTCCCCCTTTGTGGAGTGGGATAACTGTTGCTGTGTGCCATTCAGTGGGCACAAAGCCTGATGTGAGGCTATTATTGAAGATAGTCAACTCCTCATTGGTCAGATCCAACCACAAGCTAATCACCCTAGACATCCACATCCCTCCCCTACCCCCCATTAGGGAAACCACAGCAAAAAATTTCTCCAAAGCCATATTCATGCTTCTTAAGACAGAAGTGGCAAACTTCACAACACCCATGCTGACGGACAATAGAGGTATGACTGCTGAATCCTACACAAATGCACTTTATAAGCACTTACATGAGTGCATGGATCGTGCAATCCCTAACAGAACCAAGATGCTATCCTCCAAAAAAAGGAAGCCAATCTGATGGTCCCCTGCCATGAACAAACTCTACAACAGAAGAAAGAAACTGTTGCAAAAAAGAGAAAATCCCATGATTGGAGAAAGTTCCCTGGTCATCCTCAGTAAGAAGCTGAGATCCCTCATAAAATCCTCCAAAGCTAGTTATGAAAACAAAATCGCCACTGACTCTAAAGACAACCACAAAGCATTCTACAGTTATGTCAAGAATCTCAATGGCAACATTCAGATCTGCTCTGAGTTACAGCACAATGGCACTAAATATACAGAACCAACTGATATTGCCAACATCCTGGCAGATAGGTTCAGTGATAACTTTACCCCCCTATCATCTCCTAAAAGGCCCATCTCTATACCAGAAGAATGCAAAGTTCCTGTAATCACGGCTGCACAGGTAAGAAACACACTATCCAAAGCCAAGAACACAGCATCCATGGGACCTGACGACATCCCAGGCTGTGTTCAACATGAACTACAGAATGAACTGGCACCCCACCTAAGTACCATGTTCAGTCATAGCCTCACCTCAGGCCATGTGCCCACTAAATGTCGCACAGGGACAGTTATCCCACTCCACAAAGGGGGAGCCATCCATACCTCTCAACTGCCCAGATTTTTACAGAATGTCCAGATTGTTGGCTCATATTTTTGGTCTGTTCCACATAAAATTTGTATTATTCTGGTAAATTATTGTGATGTTCTGAGGATTTATGTCAGTAAATAAAGGCATAAATTTCAGTTTCAGACCTCATATCCCTCAAAAACTGTATGCTGAAACAAACCCTGTTACTCTAGCAACTTTCTAAGTTTATAAGAGCAAGATTTAAAATATGTCCCTATTTTTGACACATTGTCCCCCCATTTTGACAGCCTTTATCCAGATTTCTTTTACTAAGAGGTCGAGAGGTATGGAGCCATCACAGACCCCAGAAACTACTGCCCCATTAGCCTAACGAGCCTGGTCTGCAAGGCTATGGAACGTATCATCATGGAACTTATAAACAATGACATTGGTAATCTCCAAACTCAGGACCCCACCCAGTTCGGGTTTGTAAAAGGCAGATCAGGTCTCCTAAACCTGATAGACTTCTTTGAAGCAGTCACCAAAGCCGTAGATGAGGGTAAGGTGGTTCCCACAGCCTATCTAGATCTCAACAAGGCTTTCAACACCATCCCCCACTCTGGAATTATAGATAAACTCACTAAACTAGGTATAAATCCCTATGTCACAAGATGGATTGCCAACTGGCTCACTGACAGAACCCACACTGTGAAAGTAGAAGACTCCAAATCCAACTTCAGACCAGTGACAAGTGGAGTACCACAGTGTTCAGTCCTGGATCCTCTCCTGTTTGGTATCCACTTCTCTGAAGTATAGGCCAACACAGAAGGTCTTTGGCTAATGAAGTTCGCAGATGACTGCAAACTAGGAGCCATAATCAAAACTCCAAAAGATGTGGACATCCTACAAAAGGGCCACGCTGAGACAGATGCCTGTTGTCAAAGCCATGGCCTCAAGCTCAATGCCAAAAAGTGCATTGTCATCCCTTTGGTAAAAAATCAGTACCCATGAACTACCACATAGGCGGTAGTCTACTTAACACTGAAAGTGTGATAAGAAACCTTGGGACACAGGTGGACAGTAGTCTCTCTTTTGATAATCACATTGCCACAGTAGTCAGGAAATCCTTCTACATGTCACATCTCATCACAAAAGGTTTCTCATCCAGGAAAAAAGAGGTCATTGTTCCCCTCTACTCATCACTCATTAGACCCATTATAGAGTACAATGCCCCTTTTGGTATGTAACTCACAAGACATCTACAACAACTGGAAATGCCACAGAAATACCTCACAAAAAGGATTACCAGCCTCAAACAGATGCCCTATGCAGACCGTCTCAAAAAATTGCAGCTTTACTCCATTGCATATCACCTACTCAGAGGCAATCTCTGCCTAACACACAAAGCTATGTCAAACCCAGAGCTTTTATACATGCTCCACTCAAAGAAATCCCAATCTCTATGAGCTACATGGTCTAGGAACCTAAACCTTGTCACCACAATAAACAGAACATGCTGGAGGGATAGATTCCTGTCCCAGAGACTTCCCATACTCTGGAACAAACTACCTATCTATGTCAAACAAAGCTCCTCATTAGCGCTCTTCAAGAAAAATCTTGATGATTGGATGGGAGATAGGAAATTCACCCCGGGATCACTTCTGTGGCTCTGCTCGACAGTAGCACAGGAAAATAATTTCCTTGGGTGGCGAAAGCCAGGGTACCTTTGGCTAGGCTTATATATGCCCTAGGGCCAATAGCCTAGTACCTACCTATGAACCTATGGTGCTTAAGTGGGGAGTCAGTTCATTCTGAAGTTCATGTAAAACGCAGCCTGGGATGTTGTCCGGTACCATGGATGCTGTGTTTTTGACTTTAGAGAGTGCAGCTTTTACCTGCGTAGTTGTGATTACAGGGACTCAGCATTCTTCTTGTATAGATATGGTCCCTTTAGGGGGTGGGGGGTGGTAAAGTTAGCACTGAACCTATCTGCCAGGATGTTGGCAGTATCAGTTGGTTCTGCAATTTTCATGTCTTTGTGCTGTAACTCAGAGCAAATCTGGGTGCTGCTATCGAGATTCTTGACATAACTATAGAATGCTTTGTGGTTGTCCTTAGATTTAGTGGCTATTTTGTTTTTGTAGCTAGTTTTGGAGGATCTTATAAGGGATCTCAGCTTCTTATTGAGGCTGACTAGGGAGCTCCTCCACTCATGGGATTTTACTCTCTTTTGCAACAGTTTCT
Organism: Protopterus annectens; assembly: GCF_019279795.1. Classification (NCBI taxonomy): domain Eukaryota; kingdom Metazoa; phylum Chordata; order Ceratodontiformes; family Protopteridae; genus Protopterus; species Protopterus annectens. Next base: position 638,201,183 of record NC_056732.1, read on the forward strand.
TCCTTCTGTTGTACAGTTTGTTTATGGCAGGGGACCACCAGATTGGCTTCCTTTTATGGAGGATAGCGTCTTGGTTCTGTTTGGGAAAGCACAATCCATGCACTCGTGTAAGTGCTTATAGAGTGCATTTGTGTAGGATTCAGCAGTTGTAACTGTATTGTCCATCTACATGGGTGTCATGAAGTTCACCACTTCTGTCTTAAGCATGAAGTTGGCTTTGGAGAATTATTTTACCGTGGTTTCCTTAATGGTGGGTGGGGTCGGGATGTGGACATCAAGAGTGATTAGCTTATGTTGGTATCGGACCAACGAGGAGCTGATTTCAGAAGTGGAACACCAGTCACTCATGTTGGTAATGACTAGGTCTAGGATATTGTTGCCCCTGGTGGGGGTGTGGATAAGTTGATCCAGGGCATTGGAGTTTATGAATTCCAGAAAGTGTTGAGCTAAGGAGTTGGTATACGAGTAGTTTTCCCAGTTAATGGTGGGGTAGTTAATTTGCCCATTACTAAGGTGTTTGGTTGAACCCTAATATTTTCCAGTACATCAAGAAAAGAGGAATGGGAATCCTGGAGCATGGTGGGGATCTGTAGGAAGGTACAATTTAGATTGCAGTTTTGCCTAGAGTTAGTTGCACTTGGATAACCTTGGATACATTATGCTGAGCAACTAGCCTATGGGTGTGGATATCCTTAATGAATATGGACACACCTCCACCTTTGGTGTTTCAGTCCAGGTTACATGGCTGAAAAGTGTGGCATGAGTTATAGCCTAGTAGTGTAGGGGTGCACTCTGGAGCCTTGAACCAGGTCTCAGTCACTGCACAGATATCCATATTCTCCATTTTAAGGAGTGCCTCTATTGAGTGCATTTTGAGATTTAGACTTCTAGCATTGAGTAGCACTACCCTCAATTTTAGCTTGCCTGTTCCTGTTATGGTGGTGAATTTGTTATTTGAACCTTGCCTAAAAAGGCACTATAGGGGCAGCAAAAACCTTAGCCAGTATCCGGAATCCCAGGTATGACAGGTGCAGGCCATCTGTGGCAAAGCATCGTGGTCTGTTGACCATGTCATCCCAAGCAGACAGATACTGGATCCCCTTAGAATGACACCAGAAGCTTAGCCAATTGTTGAAGTCAATCATTTTGTCCTTGTACTGCGGTATCATTCAGGGCAATGGCAGAATGCTACTCAGGGCTAGGGTCATACCTGCCTGGGCTACAAGATTAAAGAGCTCTTCCATGTCTCTTTTCATGTAGTCCAGGGAGGTATGTCTCAGGTCATTCACAGTATGTCTCAGGTCATTCACACCAACATGGACAGTGGCAGAGTCATATTTGTACTTGTTGTGGAGTGAGCTGAGTGCGTGGGTTATGTGGCGGATCTTGGCACCCGACAGGCAGCTGACAGTAACCTTTTCCTTGTTTAGCCTGGTGAGTGGGACATCAGTGTGCCTGCTATAGAGTCACCTGTGAGTAGTGTGTTGAGTACATTGTTTTGCCTTATTGGCTGTGGTTGAGTGGCACACTGAGTCTGTGGGCTATGTGTCATTTGGGTTGTGTTGGGGGATGGAGGTTGCTTGCGTTTCTGCTTTGGAGGTCTCTGTTGCTTAGACAGATTATTATTGAAAGCCTCCGTGAATATTTTTGCATTACTATGTGTGGATTTTGGTGGTGTAGATTTAGTGAAACTATGTGATGAGTGTGGTGTGGTGCAAATGTTTATCTTCTCCTCATGCCTGTCAAGTTCAGTCTTGGTTGGAGGGAGCTTTACCTCCAGTTTGGCTAGATAAGTGCATCTTTCTCAGGTTGTAGTGTTGGGTGGTAGGAGGAGAGGGTTGTCTGTGTACATGAGGCAATTTCTACATTGCCTCAAGATGCCCAGATTCATCAGATAGGCAGGAGAGAACACTGGGAGCTGACCCTTGGACATGCCTGAATAAAAAACTATTTTCCTCTAGATAAGTGAGGAAAGTGAGTACAAGAGCTGTTTTTCTCTAAGCAAGTGAGAAAAGTTAAGTACAAGAACTGTTTTCCTCTAGGTAATGAGGAAGATTGAGTGCTATAGTAATTAGCAGCTTATTTAGTGCTTACAAGTTCTGAGCAAGTGCTGAGCATGAATAAGCAAATTTAAGTGCTAAAACTAAGAATCTGTATCTGCACTAGATGAGTTACAGGACAGAAACAAGTGCAAATGCAGGCTTTCAAATCGAAAGGTTGAGAGATGGAAGAGATTGCCCAAACAGCCAATAACTACAATTTCTGGGTCAGAACCACTCCTTATGTGGTAGACAGGTTACCTAGTTATTACCATTCCCACTGATAAGCTAGAAGGCTTCCCTCCAACACAGAAAGGCTTGGGGAGCTCAGAAGCTTACATACAGTCCTGGATACAGCAAATCTGTATCTGGAACACTAGTTACAGGAAAGGTAGGAAACAGGCTTACAGTGGTTTACAGGCTTACAAGATGGATGTCCCCAGAGTTTGGGGAATGTGTCCATGCCATGCCAGACCCGTGAGTACACAGTAATAGCACATTAATATCTGGTACTGTATTCTTTCCCTTACATTGTATGCTCAATACGTACACACTGCAGCTGAGGCAGAGCCAGTGTCCCCACTACTAGTGTCTATAACCTGCTGTCCTGCTGCAGGGAGTCACCTGATATGCTAGCCATAGGTGTCAGGCAATGATATACAGGTGTGGGGTACACAGTGACCTAGCCAGAGTACATCAGGAACAGTCAAGGACACCTGGACAATTTTGAACTAAACCTTTTTGACATTCACAGACTGAGAGGGGCTCACTGACAGTACATGATGTGATATGCCAGCTGTACCCACCAGTACTTACTGTCAATATTGTACAACAGACAATCCAGTAGCAGTCATATGTAAGCTGACCATTGCTGGGGTGACTCAGGGGCCAGAGTTGTAATCTATGTCACTGCAGACAGAGCCATAAGGGATGGCTGTACATGCTGGACAGCAGACTAACAGCAACATGTCATTCCAAGAAATGTTGTTGAGATGAGACCTACTGTTTAAATTCCTATTTCCCATGACTGCATCCCCCCATTTGCATTCCATTATATGCTTAATTGTATGACATACCTGGTATACTGCTGCACTTCTTTGTGAGAAGAAATCCAGTTGTAGTTTCCTAGAGAATTGCAGTCTGTCATGAAGAAAGTGTCAGACCTGTTTACCATAGGCAGCAGCCTGCCTTTTGTAGGTAATGCTCATGAAAAGGTGATTGCCTGTGCACCCAAGTATTACTCCCACAGCTGGGTTGCATTGCCATTAGCAAATGGCATGGGAACACAGTCCTATAATTAAGGCCTTCATGTAGGCCTTGTCCCTTTTCCTGGCCTGTGAGGAGGACATTATGAAGGTGTGGGAGCAACAGCATCACAGAGAGTATGTAGAAATACTGTTCACTGTTTGAACTGATGTGTTATGACCAAAGTTTTGCATGCCATGTTTGACCATTGTTAACAGAGTTTGTGATTCTGTGGCAGGTTACTGTTTAACAATGTGTGTTGGGCTCAGTAAGGAGACAGGCAGATCCTTTTTATCTGAATTTGCATTCTGCTTCAGTTGATGCTGGTGTATCAGCTGTGTATGTTTCTAGGGGAGACTGTGATCCATGTCCATGTTACCTGAACATCCTCCCAACCATTTATGTATGGATGTTGTGTGGACGCCCTGTTTTAGTTGTTTGGGAGGTATGGTAGGTCTGTAGCAGGTAGCTAAACATACAGCTGCATGTGTGGCAGGCCACAGCTGCTGCATTCTGGGCAAGAGTCATACTGGGGATTGTGAAGACATTGGGAGACAGTAAGCTGTATATGTCAGTGAGGGAGCAGTGTCAGCTCTGTTGTCACAGCATGGCCAGGGTGACGGTACTCATTACAGTCCAGGTGAGGCATGTGCCTCTGGTACCTATGTTAAGTAGTAGTACCATCCAGAGAGTGGTAGGGGAGGTTTAGGACACTTATTGATATTTGGGACATGTGTTCAACCCTCCAGGCCTTTGACATGCTACTGTTGGTGGCAGTGACTGTGGTAGCAGCAACCAGGTCTGGTTTACATTGCAGGGCTCAGTTATTTCTGTGTTATATTGCCAAGCATGTAGTTGTCATGCAACAGACTGGACTGTGGGTCTGAACTGTGGGTGTCAAGATGTCAGACATGCTAAGAATGTTACAGATAGAGCTACTGAGTAATTATTATGGGAAGTGTAGTTGCATGCATACAGTGTTACACAGGATTGGCATGAACATGTGTGTTTGAATAGCTATGATGTGTGACACTGACCTGTCTGTCATGCATTTATAAAATCAATCTGCACTGCCTTGCCAGCACATCAACACACAGAATAGCTTTGATAACAACCATGCCATACATAGGTGACACAACTGTGGACATTCTGCAACAGTCTGTGCTGTTGTCAGCTGTACCTGATAAGATAGGCTTCCTGTCAATCCATCAACATGTCTTTGGTTGTGTACTGTTTCAGGGTCTGCATCACAGAACCACGTATGCTGTCATTTATCACATTACATGTAGAAGTAGTGTCACTGGTACTCAGGATATCTTCATAACAACACTAGTAATTCCCTAGAGTTGAGCTGGCCTACTGGTGTATTGCAGTGAACTGTAGTTCAGAGGATCCTGGGTTCGAGCCGTTGCAGGGCTGGTTATTTTGTTGCTGGGCAGAACAGTGTCTGACTCAGATAACGTGATTAAAGCAGTTTTAAGTGGTTTTAAGTGGGTTTGCGTGATCTGTACAGACCATATCAGGGTGCTGGAAAGCATGCCTGACCCATATACATTTGCAGATGCTATATTTGCAGTCTACAGCTACTACTGTGTCATACTTGCCTGCATTAGCATACCTACATTCAGGAATGCATATAGCTGAAATGAAAAGGTTAACACCAGACAGTCCTGATGGAAACACACTATAATAACTTACACATTACTATTGAAGGTTCACGTGTTACTGCATAACATATATCAAAGTGCATTCTTTCTATTAGTACAGCTCCACATCTACACTTTAGCATAACAGTTCTTTTGCAGCCAAACTTCAGTCACTTCATGGTAGTATACCCATATTTGCTTTGCAACACCTGTAAAGTTAGATTTTTCAACAACAGAACAGAATACACGCAACAATTGGCAGGAGACAGCTTTATTGCGAGTGACATGACACAGTCATTGGTATACATTTGACAAACTTTATTGCACTCCAGTTTAAATAATGCATGCATTAAACGTGTGCTGTTATTACAAAACCTATACAATACTAACACTTTTACCTTCACAAGCATGACTGTAGTTGCACTGTATTTTCTGTAGATCATGAATGGATGTCATTTTTTCCCTTCACATTTAGAATACTAGTGTAGTTTATTATCAGATCATTAGTATTAATACCATATACACATGTTATTCCTACACATTATTATGTTATTGCAGTACAGTCAGAAAAGAATATACCTACTGGCAGTTACTACTGTACTCTTTCTTATTTATATTACTATATATTGCAAGATATATATGTACTCACCACACTCTTGGCACATCCTTGCTAGGCACCCTGCATGGGCCTCCAATTTGAAAGCCCACTCCTCTGCAGCTTTGGGAAGGAAAACACACCATTATGCATACCTGTCTAGCAGACATTCATACTACAATTTGATAAATCACTAGTTGCTATACTTACAAACTTCTGAGGTATTACATTCCCAGGCAGCTTACATCCACTGGTTCAAGAGCCCCTTCCTTCACTTCAGGTCATCATAATGATGACGTATCTGCTCACCAGTGTGCAGGATTTCAGTAGTATTGAAGTCAAATGCCAGATGGTACCAGACCTTGGGCTTGTATTCAGTGCCTTGGTACTGGCCCTGCAGCAGTCTGTCACCATGGTCTTTGACAAGGAGCACAACCATGACCCTGGACTCCAACATGTCCCAGTGCTGCGGCTGAAAGTGTGGTCCCTCTCCAAATACAGCAATAGCTCCTGCAGTGATAAAACTCCAACAGCTTCTGGCTGTATTTTTGCCTGTGCAGCTTAAATAAAGCTATGCTGGCAGTATCTCCCTTTGTCACAAGGACATAAAGCCTGTGCCTCCTGTTCATGGTGACACAGCTCCTGTTTTCTTTCTTTCTTTTTTTTTTTTTTTTTTAAAGTTGCATATAATTCAATGTTCAGATGAGTTGCAGTTCTTTTTTTTCCAGGGAGCTTCCATCATTTCCTATATAACTTATTTCAACTGTTATGTGTTAATATCCTAATAGTTTTCTATTTCCATTTACATTGAATGGAGTGTAATTCCTTGCAATGTGAAAGAGCTCATGCAGTCGTATCTCTGCTAAGTGTTTAGGTACATGTCCTCACTACACAACATAAGTTACATTCCTAAAGTTGCTGCTGTTGCTTAAAGAAAGTACTACACAATGGGAATCTTTAAATGTGTTATTGTTTTTTAAATGAATTGTTCATGTTATTCATAGTTCCTAGGTGAGACAACGGAAGATGAGACAAACTAACAATTGTCTATATATGTGAGGCATGTATACCTAGTGTGTGCTGGATTTAACCATTCTGTATTTTTTAAACAACAGAAAACATTCCATTGTGATTTTGTTCAGTTACAGTTGATCGGTGCTGATAAACAAACACAAAGAATAAGACAAAAATACATGTGAAGCAAATTGATGTAATCAGCAACGTATCAGGCAGTTGCATCAGTTAAATCCTTTAACAAACCTTAGGAATGGAATGTGGTTTATGGTTAACTGACAGAAAGTGTGCAAAACCATGAACGTTCAAATTTCATAAAAAAATATCCAGGGCTCTCTTGAATAATGTACAACATCCAGGACTTTAAGAAATGGCAAAATCTCTTTCATCAGCCAACAGCTGCTACTAAACCTCTGTGTTGCTTTCAGCTAGTCCTTGTGAATATACATCATCCAAAAATTAAGCAAGAACAAATGAATATTATGTAACTGCTGATAAAAGCACTTGTGTATGAATTTGAAAAATATCAGTTCAATGTGAATGGCATAGCCTATACACATTACTTGTTCTGCTATCAGGCTTCATGGTGGGGAATAGTCATTCTCCTGCTCAGTGATGCCCCAACTATGTACTATACAGATGGAATTTGTGCAAGTAAAAAGATGGTCACCTCGATGAGATTTTGACTTAAAGACAATATAACTTTTTTGGTGAATATACAGGAACAGAAATTCAGAGTAGTCAGTCTTGAAGGAGACTTCTCAAGCAGTCATTTATAGGGTACTACCCACTAACTGTAAACTTTTACTAATTCCTCAGGATTCACAAGGGAAATGTCGCAGTCACCTGAAGAGATATGACTACTAGGAAAGGCTTTATGTATCTGTACCAGAAATGCAAGCTGTTACAGGACATCCATATTAAGTGTGCACTGTCCATCATTTTTCAATATATTCACAAGGGAAATATTACAGCCACCTGAAGAGATATGACTGCTTGTAAAAGCTTTACTTATCTGTAAAACAGCAAAAAAAACAAGTATCAGAGTGAAACACAGCTGGTAAGTTCTAAAACACACCCAAAGGCAGCAATTCCATCCAGTACAAGTCTTTTCTTGAAACAAACAGATAAATCTGGTAAGCGCTTAAACCCAAAAGGGCTTCATCAGACCATAATGCATCACTGATAATAACTCCTTATATAGTAAAAAGGTGCCAAAAACCTGAATTCAAACATTTTCTTAAAATGACAAGATCATACCCCCGGATTCACAAACCCACTGTGTAAGACTAAATAAGTCTTACTCGGAGGCTGCAGTTGAATGGTATGATGTCAGCGTGCCATGAATATTCATGAGAACACGCTGACTCAACTGCAAATCTAACACAGACCGTGCAGGAAAGCAGAGGGCATGTCCGATTGCCGAGCAGTCTAAATGTCCACGCCCCTGCAAGTGTCCGAAATGCAAAATGTAAACATACAAGAGCGAGTCCGCTCAAATGTCCATGTACCCAGCACCACACTCCCTGACATTGTAAACCCCCAACACAGTTGTAAAAAGTAAAACATTAATTTTATTTTTTTCTAATTCCCGATATAGCTGCCCGTATTTGCACGTGTGTACGCGGGTGTGCCCATCGCTTAGCTGCAGTTAGCAATCCCGACATGGAAGGGCATAAGAAGGAATGTTTATGCAAATGATGCCAAATAGCAATAGCGTAATGGTAGAGCGTTCGTACAAAGAGGAGACATTCAAGGTTAGAGTCCCACCACTCCCCTTCCTATTTATGTTTTAAATCAGTATATGAAATAATACCTAACATATATGATTAAAATTTTACTAAAAAGCAGTGAAATAGCCTATGTATCAGTGAACAAAATATATATTTATAAAGGATCCTGATATATAATTGCCAGCATTTAAGCACCGCCTTACCCAGTGCAATATAGGTGCCCATAGTTAAGCAGCACTTTACCCAGTGCAATATAGGTGCCCGTAGTTCAGCAGCACTTTGCCCAGTGCAATAGAGTTGCCCATAGCTAAATAGCGCTTTACCCAGCGCAATAGGTTTGCGCGGAGGTGCACGCCGCGTCAACCAGCGCACTGTAGGGCAATGTGGAGCAACGTAGAGCAAAGTTGCCTAAACACAGCCACACCCCCCTAGACTCTCTGTGCAGTAATAAAATAAAATGCAATGACAAGGTTCGAACCCAGGACTCTGTGCACCATAATCAAAGTATTGTACCACTAAGTCCAAAATGAAAAGCAACAGGACACTGCTGGAGTAAAAAGCTGCAAAGTTCTTTATTCGTAAAAAACAGGTTAGCGCTTTCAGGATAAACCCTTCCTCAGACAATATTCAAAATAATGAAACACCATATTTAAAATACAACTAACCAATCATTTGTTTAGAAAAACCTGCCTATTCTGCAAGGTGGGTTTGATAGGTAAAACATCGTTTAATCCAGGTTCCCTATGTGCCATTAAATCAACTATCCATTTGGATTCTGCTAGGGCTGTCTGATGTCTAATATTCAACTGTTCAACTGTTCAACTGTTGGAACCTTGATGTGTTGGGTTAATGGGAATATTACTGCATGCTGTTATAACTAATTTGGAATGCTGTTGTTTATGTTGTAATTAAACACACCTAATCACAGAACGTATGGGAAGGCCGGTCCCAATGGACCCATCTGTCCATCCTCAGCTGGCGAGTGCACCTGGCACCAGCAGGTCTGGTGCCCAGCCCGGGCTTCCCTCCTCTGTTGGTCCTGTGCCACCTTCGGGTGGAAGCACTGCAGGGGATGGGGCTCATCTCCCTGTGCAAGCATGGGTGGAAAAGGGCCACCTGTCACCCTTCAAAGGGTCCGGGTTGTGGTGCGTAGGGAGATCCAGCATTCAGTCGCTGATCCCCTATGCCAGCTCAAGGTGAGCATGTTGCGTCTCATGGGTGAGCCTGTCCATCCTACGCAGCCCCCAGCACAGCGACCCATGGGGCTGTGAAGGTGCAGTGGTGACTGCCCATGGGTGGGGATCTCAGTTCCACTGTTACCATCTGTGGACTCATGGGTTTGCGATTTTCAAACATCCGTCCCCGTCAGTTGTGTTTACCCACCCCATGTGTCTTACCTGTATGTGTCTTGTTTGTCTTGTCTGTTTACCTCCCCAACCTACCTCCCCAAATATCCCTACTTCCTCAACCTCACTTTCCACTCTCACCTGAAAAAAAAAAAGGCAATCTGTACCCACAAAAAAATTACGCCCCATACATAGCTGCCCATTTCACACACATGTCCACTGGACATGTAAACTGATAATTATAATTGGCAGTACAACATACTTTGTTGTCCTCCCCCCTCACCCAGGGATGGAAGGTTTCAAATTTCACTCCAAGTTTATTGCATATGCGCAGTTGTTGCTGGTAAAGAAATGGGCAGCAATGGACCTTCCCTACACCCGTCCTGCACATCCCGAGCTTGTTTTCCTACTGTCTTTCCCTCTTTGTGCCCCCTTTTTCACCACTTTCCTATCTCCCCATTTTCTTTCAAAGAAATTATTGCCGGGGTTAGCGAGGTTAAGCACTAGTAAGCGGGTTTAAGCGAGTGTGTGCATGTGTGCGCTTAGGTAAGCATCGCTAAGCGTCACGCAAACCCATGCAAACCAGCTTACAACTGCTTAAAAGTGCCTTAGTCACTCTGCATGGCAGGGCCCTTGTTCTGCTAAGCAGCAAAATAAAATACCTTTGCCAGTCTCAAACCCCAGATCATTGACACAATAGACTACATGAATTACCACTAAGCCACAGCAGATATACAATAACCTGGTGCTCAAATAAATATATCATGCATTACAATGACTGAATGTAAAGGAAAAATCGGAAGGCCATAACACAAAGCTTGTTTTGTGGATCTTTATCAGCAATTGTTGTGAAATGCATTACATGAGTGTGATATGAGAAGCGGCCATTCTAGCAGCAAATAATGTTACAGAGGCACTTTACAACCCCCACACAGTATCATAGCAAGACAAACAGTGGCAAATCTGATTAGGGCAGAGGCCATACTACCTAACTGTGACTACTTTACAGGGATGTCCCCGATTGTGAAACATATTTAAGCTGTGTCCCTCTGAAAAGTACTGATGTCAGTCAGAAAGTTGGGATATTACACAATGAATACTGACAATAATAACAGTCGACACCACTTGTACTTCATAAAAGGAGTATGAATCCATATGCACTGTTTCACACAAGTCTAGACGTACTGTCTCTATTATGTGTAAGATGTACTTCACATTTAACTACCTATCTCTGACTCCATGCAAAGATGTATCTGAGTGTTTCATAGGCCTGGCAGAGGCACAAACACACAGGCATTGCAGCTATCCTGCTGTTACACACTCTGCAAATAGCTGTGGTAGGACTTCCACAAGCATACCCTTATGTAGGAGTACAACACAGAAATACCAAAGGATGTAGCCATGTACTGGTAGCAACTGACTGTAACAATGCCATTGTACTAGTGATGAAAACACCTGTGGGTTGCACACACAAAGTATAACAGTGTAACATTTGACTACCATCTGGATAGCTTCACAGTTGGGAACTATGCAGACAGACCACCTGCCTTGATAAGCCAACAGGTACACACCAATCCTTTAAGTCCAGTAAGATAACATTCACACAGTAATACATAATGCTTTCTGTATGTCTGCAACCCCCCCACACTTTAAATACACTTGTGTATTTAGGGTCTACCAAGGATGTAGGTAGGCATACTCAGTACTGAAATTTCCCAGTTGTCCTGTGAAACCTGTGCTAATGTCAACAATAAAACCACAAACCCTGCAGAAGTGAGTACATTAATATTCACAGTATAACAGTTCACAAACAGTTCATGTGCCAAAAGAATACTACTCAATAACTACATTTGTATGGCAGTTAATTATATGAGTAGAAAAGAAACTACAAAGTCACATAAATGTTGTGTAAGCATTTGTAGGGGTGAGTTAAACTCTACACTGATAGCTCTGTACTGCAAGTGTCAAGAGCTAAGCCTGAGTACAACATGTACATCACTTTCTACACCTCCAGCTTCAGATATAAGAAGTATACCAACCTTCTGACTTACACAACAGTGTCAACAGCAAACAAGCATGGGCCCCACTCTGGAAATCTAAAAGGTCTATGCCTACATACCTTAGCAATTTATAGCATTGGGTTGCTATGACAGTGAGTACTGCAATTACCACACAGCAGGCTGTATGCATTTACCAAATGCTGGGCACCAATTGGTGCAGAGGGCATCACATGCGCAGATACCTATAAAAGCAGATTGCACTTGCTATCCTCACATGCAATCATTACATTGCACGTGTCAGCAACTACTGACAAACTTTATTACTTAATAAAGAAACCTTACTTAAGTAAATATTATATTCACTTATCTAAAACCTAAATATATTAATTAAGAAAAAAAACTTAATTAATAACCAATAATAACAACTAAGTAAAAAAACTTCTCTTAATAAAAAAAAAAACCTTGAAAAGCATACACAGACAGACCTGACAGTGAGTAACAGGTATGTAACAGATTTGTAGTTACCGGCAAGTAGTAGATGTTTATGAATAGTACTGTACATACTCAGAAACATGCATAAGTGGCAGCAGTATGTATGTATGCAGTGATGCCATGCATAACTACTGCCATGGACAAATTAGTGTGTAGCTGTGTGCAGTGGGACATAACTGTGACATATGTATCTCAGCATTATATGTCGAACATCTGAACATGTTATCTATGGTCTGTACAGTACTGCGTATAATGGCAGTTTGGGGGAGTAGTGCAAACACTTATATAAACTTGGATGTGACAGAGTAAGACATGCATGATAGTAACATAATTTGTAGCTTAGCATTGGCAACTGCTGTACCAGGCTAGTATAGTAATGTTAGCATTTGCAGCTATATATACTCCCTGTACTATTACTGTATGCACACATGTGACAACTGTCCATGTTGTAGCAAGGCCCAACAGATCATCCGTGAGGTGTACGGACTTACAACAGTGTGGACCCTGTGTGTATGGCACACACATATGGAGAGATATGTATGTGTCTGATAAATTAGCATCTGAACATGTGCATAGAGCAAGGGACATACTGCAACTGTTTGTGAAGGGTGGACAATTATATGTTGTTGCAGGTTGTTATGTGCATTTTTATATGTAGGTTGTAGTGTGTGGCAAACAAGACAGCATACAGTGCTGGCATATGACATGTGGCGTTTAAATGCCGTGGGTATGATTCCTCAGGTTTTAGTCTTCCAGATAGGGGGGTCCTGCTAAAGGTATATGGGCTGAGACTACCTTGCATGCATTCTGCACAAGACTGTGCAATATCATTACATAACTGCATCCCTCACAACCTTTGCATAATTGATATTCCCACCAGGAAAGGTGGACTGTATATGTGCCTATATGTATATCAATATGTACACCAATGGATGTTAATATGTACGCCCAAGCTCAATGTTGTAAATGTATTGCCATCCCCGTGTTAAAAACCCTGTACCCATGAACTACCACATAGGTGGTAGTCTACTCAACACCGAAAGTGTGATAAGAGACTACGAGACAAAGGTAGACAGTAGTGTCCCTATTGATAATCACAGTGCCACACTAGACATGTAAACCGAGTACAGTCCACATGTCATCAGAAAAGGTGTGTCATCCATGGAAAAAGAGGTCAGTGTTCCACTGTACTCATCAGTCATAACACCCATCATTGAGTACATTGGCCCTGTCTGTATGTACCTCAGAAGACATCCACAGTGACTGTAAATGCCAGACACATATCTCACAAAGAGTATTACCAGACTCAAACAGATGCCCTATGCAGACTGTCTTACAAACCCACAGCTACACTGTGTCACATACCGCCTACCCAGATGCAGCCTCTGCCTAACATACAAAGCTATGCCAAACCCACAGGTGTTGGACATGCTCCATATATACAGATTACACTCCATACAAGCTACACACTGTACTGATCTAAACCCTGTAACGTCAGAAAGCAGAACATGCTGGAGTGGTACATTATCATCTCAGACACATACCATACTCTGGAATCAGCAACCTAGCAATAGCAAATGAAGGTCCTCATTAGCAGTTGTCATGAATAATCATGATGAGCGAGTGTGAGATAGGAAACACAACCCGGGAGTCATCTCTGTGGCTCTGCATGACAGGGGCACATGAACCTACATTACATGAGTGTTGGGCAGGGTACCATATGGCTAGACTTCCATAGGCCCTATGGATAACAGCCTATTAGCTACCTAGGACCCAATACACACACGCATGTACTTGTTGCATTACTTGCTATGTGAGGTTGACTGGGTGTGATGATGAATGTGTAGGCGAACGTGTCAAAGTTGTGTATATGTGTGATAGTCTAGTGGGAAACTGTGTATATCATGATATGTAGTGTTGTAGCTCTAATCCCAGCAAAAAATACGTATGCTATTGCTAGGCAGGAAAAGCAGTAAGGCATATGGTGTGACGTAGTCCCATGGTGTTGCTCGGAGTGTGCCATTGTAGGCTTAAGCAGTACATGTATGCTTATTGATTGTGAACACTAGTGAATACAAATCCCGTATGAACAGTAGTACTACCTGAAGCTGTAGGCCTAAACAACACAGTATGGTTTATATCCATATTGCTTGGACACACTGTTTTGTTTGTTACCTGTAGTCCTCACACATTACATACTTCAGGCATGAGGTTTTGTAGGTGCTGACACACAGTACTGTATGTTACACAGGTGAAACTAATCTGGGTTGCCATACCTTTGTGTCTTGTAGGTATGTCTGATGTGTGTGTGTGTGGGTATGCCTGTAACATGGCCTTGGTGGTATGTGTGTCACAGAATATATGTGCATATCTAGCAACATGTATAGTGTATTACAGCAGTATGCTTCTACAGTGATGAATGTGCACATTTGTTACTGAGGGGTTTGCTATCAACAAGTAGCATGGTGTACTGTTAGTACTTTAACTGTACTTTACATTCATTTCAATGGATGACAAATGTCTGCATGCATTAGCTTCATACATACCCCCTGTGGCTAGGTGGAGCATTGTGTCACATATAGTGTGCCATGTACTGGTGTATAGTCTTACATACTGGTTCCACTTTGTTGCTGTACAGAACATGGTTTGGAATATAGTATGTGCCAGGCACTGTCAGGCAGTTGTGGGCTGAGCAGTCCTATGTGGTATTAAAGGTGTGTATCTACTGACAGCCAATAGGTTACTATATATGGCATTTCACTGATGTCTGTACTTTAGCATATTAAGTGTGCCACATGACTTGCTCACAATTACTGTTTTTTTGTCTTCCAGGAATATGTCTCATGACAGGAAGCCTGCCTATTCTCCTGAGGAGGAGGAGGTCATCTTTGATGCCCTGGTACATCATTACAACCTGCTGTTCTCCAGATCTAGCCAGGACCAGCATGGACGCACTGCACTGTGGGAGGATGTTGTCCATCGGATGAATGATGTAGGCATGCATAACCGGACTTATGAGCAGGTACGCCATCACTGCAGTGATTTAATCAGACATGTTCGGCAGCATGTCTCCGATGTCCACAGACAACAGCTTGCCACAAGTGGTGGTGCATCAATACATTCCCCCCTCACCAGAGTGGAAGAGCTGCTCCTCAGAGTGGTGGCTACTAGCCAATCAGTACAACAGACATGTGTCATCATGGAGGCCGGAGTCACCCAGCATGTAGCTACAGAGCATGCAGGTAACATAGCATATCTGTAGACTACTGTTAGATCAATTGTTAGAACATGCATTTACCAGATGTGTACTGTGTATTCAGAAGAAGTGGAGCCTAGTGTCATGCAATACTGATAATTTGGAACATAATTTGTATGCTTGTGACTGTCACCTCTTGTACTACTGTGAAATTGCAAACACAAAGCAGCATTGCCATAGTTGTTGACACTGACAAACTGTCTCATATCCTTGTAGGTCCCACTGGTGTGATAGCAAGACAGCACAGCCATGGTGGTGAGTGTTCTACATTTAATATAGCATATAACATGTGCATGTCGTAGGAGACTTGTAGGCCATATTCACATGTAAAACACCTACACATAATGCATGCTCTGCATGTTCTCTGTGGGACTATGCACATCCCAGTAACATGAGTATCCGCCTCAAACATATGCAATGCACAGAGCATCCCAACAAATTGTGGTACACTGTAGTGGACATTGTATAGGCAGAGTCAATACACATGCACACAACATACACCACTATGGCATATGCAGTTAGTGTTAATATGATACACATGGCATATGTAGACACCTGCTGTAAGGTCATACTCCAGTACCCCAAATGTCATCAACACAGCACACATACTATACCTGAGGGGTAGAGGACTATCATGGGGCGGTGTGACATGCTTCAACACACAACACATTCATGTGAGGCAATGCTCCCTATTGAAAACCTTACATACACATGTAATGACTGGCTGTGAAAGCTTAATGTAGCCAAAGTGGTGCAGGTCAGGTAAAGCAAGATAGTTGCCAGTGTGACATAAATTAGTGGCCTTGAGTGACCATATGATGCTGCCTGATGATGGCTCATGGTACGACACTACATCCAGTTACAGTAACTACAGTACTACACATAGCATTCATTGCTATACACCTGACAATTGTGTGCATCCGGCCATGGTATGTATACCTATGAGTGATGGTGCACAGGACACTGGAAAGCATTTCAGACTTGCACAGCAATGTTGTGTCCATGTACACGTTGTGCTCCAAGGTGAAGCCAATCATTGAACAGCACACATGCATCAAAGACATGTATACTGTTATCAACAAGGACTCTCCACACTTGCACTGCATGCTGTTGATCAAAACACATCCTGCATGCTGACACGTATGATAGGACTGGCTTGTGATACTGTACTGCACCATCAACCACTAATGGATATGTTCTGTATTGCTGTTGGTGTTTGTGTGTGTGTGTGTGTGTGTGTGTGTCAACTTGACTGAGTAGTGTATGTGTGCATGTGTGCATGTGTTCATGTGTTCATGTGTGCATGTTTTCATGTGTTCATGTGTGCATGTGTGCCTGTGTTCATGTGTGCACGTCTGCATGTGTGCATGTGCTCATGTGTTCATGTGTTCATGTGTCCGTGTTCATGTGTTCATGTGTACATGTGTGCATGTATGCATGTGTTCATGTGTTCATGTGTGCATGCATGCATGTGTGCATGTGCTCATGTGTTCATGTGTTCATGTGTGCATGTGTGCATGTGTGCATGTGTGCTAACATCCTGTACAGATTGTGAAGTGTGTTTCCTGTCTTCCTCTCACAGGTGCTGAGGTATTGGATAAGTGCAGCAGGGAACCTGAGGTCACTGCCACAAATAGTGGGAATGATGACACATGTGTACTGGCACAGGCAGGTTTGTCAGGGTCTGTCGTTGGTCCGCCAATCGACAGTACACAGCTGTCCACCCCATCTATGCGCACATTCATACTGCCAATACATCCCTCAACACCAATGGCCTTAGCGGAGGAACAGCATACAGTAGGCATCGACCAGGATTGTGTGGTATCTATGGCACATGCAACCCCATGCAGCAGCCATACCCAGACACCTGGAATGGTACCACATAGGCATATGTCTAGGGGTGCTCGTGGGAGCACTGCTGGTCATAATGCCTGTGGCAGACGTGCCCCCACAGGTCTTACAACCTCAGGTATGTTCCGGTCTGTAATGCAGCCACAGACATGTATGGAACAGTACACCAGGCAGGGACTAAGGGCGCAGAGGGCTCACAACACCGCTATCAATGACAGTATCCGTGACCTTGCTGGTGCCATCCATAATTACACCGAGGTCATTGATAGATGTTGGGGGGAGACACTAGATGTCCTCCGCAATGTATTGTCCATGTGCCAGGACAGTGCAGGACGGCTGAGATGTCGACGTGGATGTATGCCAGCAACATCATCAGCTGGCACTCGTCGTGGACGACACACAAGTCCCCGCCACTCCCATAGTGGCAGTACCAGACCAGCCCCAGCAATGTTGGGGCTGGGCTATCAATAGACTGTCCTAGATGACCACGTGCACGTGGCTCTAGCCAGTCCCAGCAGGGACATGGGTCCAGTCGGCATCCCTCTGCCTCTGATGATAGGACCCAGTCTGGCTTGGTACCCGATACTGTCCGTGGCACCCCTGGCAGGCACAGGTACTGTGTCCATGGCCAAAGACAGTGTTCTGTACACCCTGGCAGGTACAGTCTTTAGCTGTCCCACAATCTCCCATATGCAACAGCCACAAGGTGGAACTGTGTGCATGCAGACACACACACATAAACCAAGCACCTAGGGCTAACACATACACACACACATTGCACCAACGTTGACCCATACTGTATTGTTGTCCCTCACACACGCACACACGCACGCACACACATACATGTCGATTGGATGGGTCATTGTTGGGCTCTGGCAAACCAATAACACACCCTGTGCATATGATGAAACTGCGCCACCTCCTGTCATCTGTGACAATGATGCAGGAATAGGCTTACATGGTGCTGATGCACAGAGTGACCTAATATCAGTGTAGCAATGTTAGCATGTTGTCAACAGCAAGGTGTATTGATATCCTTGTAGGTATATCCGAGCAGGCATGATGCATTAAAGCTATGATTATCAATGTAGTATTGTTTACACCAGTGTTACTTTCAATACTGTATTGTCCACTCATGTGCCACTTCGCTGATGTGTGCAGTACTGGCAGCATGTGTTGGTAAGTGGAAGGCACATGTGTGATGTGTGCAGTACAGATTTGCAGGTGTACATTTGTGAACATGGTGGAGGTGCACCATCTGCATGTATGTGCATAGTGGACACATGGGAAGGGTGACATGCCCTGTATTACACAGTGTTAACACTTCATATTTCCTATTGGTGGCTAGTATGCATTTTAATACACATATGTTATGACTTGGGTACACGTGTGTATGACATGGTTTGACACTATGCTGTGGGTGATACTGTTTATATTGGTCATTGTTTTGCATTCTGGTAGTATACATAACCTCAACAGCCTGATTTTACCCAATCGTTAGCTGATGTCTTGACAACTGACACACAGATGTAGGATACACAGTAGCATTTGAGTCCTTCCGGTACTGTACTATACCAGTAACCAGTGGTATTGCCCGCCTCCCATTCCTGGGACCACTCCTGTTTGGCATGTAGCCGTCCCGGGTACAAGAAAACACACTAGGGATATCTCTGTCTAGATCTGGTAATGCATACAGTGGCCTACAATGCATTCTCCGGATGAGACACTTATCCTCCACAAGGGTATCATACAGACAGATACCTGTTGACCAACCCATGCTGTAAAGCTTTAAGCCAATTATAGCATAGTCATCCACATTTACAATACATAGTATCCTGACAGTACCACATTGTTAGTAGCCCACAACATGTAGCAGGTGTACCGATGTGTACATACAGCCACATGTTATGTCATCTGTCCTTTAATATTAACATTTCTAAAGGTATGCTGATGTCCCTCAGTGCATCACATAAGCATGAAGGGGTCTGTATGCATATCCACGGAGATGTTGTACACCTGTAATGAATGGCCATTATTGACAGGCTGTGTTGTGATTGAACATGTCTGACATATATCCTAGGCATGAACCCTCACTCACACTATTCTATATAAACTGTCATGGGTGTGTGTGACACAGCTGACCTAGGCCACAGATCACTACAGTGGCTGGTCTTCCCACATACATACATATGTGACCTAAGGTCTGAGAAGCAGCAGCACAGACTGTCAATGGTAACAGATGTATTTGTGTAGAAAGCAGGCTTCACACCTATGAACTAATTGTGGTCACATGTATAGATATGTATTTGCCACACAGATAACAATTGAGGTCACGTGTACATATATGTATGTGCCATATAGATACCTGAAGTGTGCAATGCACATACTGTTGTTTTACTGATATGTCATACAGTTGTAAAAGCAAAACCCACAACACATTAACCAACAGTGTCACTCACACAGCAATTGCAGGATTCAAACCCCTACCTAACTAAGTTATGATACTAGAAAGATCCACATTAACATGACGCACTATATGCTTTACTAGAAGTTTCCATTTCCACTGCTGTATTTCTGGGATACTGACATAATCAGACATGCCAAAGAGGAGATTACCTCTTTGAATGTGTTTTCCCAGGCTCCAAAAAGGGCACTCCTCTCAAAGGAAATCACACACACACACACACACACACACACACACACACACACACACACACTCAGCAATTGCAGGATTCAAACTCCTAATTAACTATGTTATGATACTAGAGAGATCCGTATTAACACGACGCACTACATGCTTTACTGAAAGTTTTCATTTCCACTGCTGTATTTCCTGGGATACTGACATCATCAGACATGAGATTACCTCTTTGAATGTGTTTTCCTAGGCTCCAAAAAGGGCACTCCTCTCAAAGGAAATCACACACACACACACATACACCTTCCCACACACTCAGCAATTGCAGGATTCAAACCCCTATCTAACTATGCTATGATACTAGAGAGATCTGCATTAACACGGCATGCTATATGCTTTACTGGAAGTTTTCATTTCCACTGCTGTATTTCTGGGATACTGACATCATCAGACATGCCAAAGAGGAGATTACCTCTTTGAATGTGTTTTCCCAGGCTCCAAAAATGGCACTCCTCTCAAAGGAAATCACACACACACATACACCCCCCTCTCAAAGGAAATCACACACACACATGGTTCTGTCTGGACTCCATCGCAGATAATCTTACCAAAACACCAACAAACCTGAGCACTAAACCCGTTATACACTTTTACACACTTAACACCCTACTGATCACTTTTGATCAGTCAACAGAGAGTATGTCATCATAATATCCTGGCATGTCCAACAGTTGGTTTCGTGTGTACTCTCCAGTCCAGCTGATGAATATGGGACTTTTGAGGCAATGTTACAACTGCCTTATGTGCACAGACAATCCTCACCTCCTTCCAACAAACTCAGATATATGTGGGAGATGCAGCTATATAGAAAACGGGAGGCTGAGCTCTCTCGACCCATGACCGGCAGAGTCTATCAGGTGGTGAAGGTAACCACACACACCACAACTCCAGTCTCACATAGACCTATAGCGACAGCAAACAAGATACATTACCACGCAAATACATACGCAGAGGCTCTAAATAATATCTGCCTAGGCAGCAGAGACCTCCTAAGCAGACACCCAGACAACTGCTACCCGACGACATTACCCACATATCACATGGTTCACAAAGTCAGTGTGCCACACAGTCACTGCCCTTAGGGCTAAAAACACACCTAATACACATGTAATAGATGACTCTATTGTCAGACACACTGACGTCACACTCACCAGGCTGAACAGGGAGAAGGACACTTTGAGTTGTCTGTTGGGTGGCAGGTTCTGACACATTAAACATGCACTCAGGTCACTCCACAGCAAGTACAAATATGGCTCCATCATTGTCCATGCTGGTGTGAATTACCTCAGATGTTCCTCCCTGGACTACATGGCAAGGGACATAGAGGAGCTCTCTGATCATGTAATCCAGGCCAGTATGACCCTGACCTTCTGTAGCATCTTGCCCTCACCAAGAATGATGGCACAGTATACAGATAAGCTGATCAATTGTGACAGTTGGCTAACATATTGGTGTCATTCAAAGGGGATCCAGTGTCTGTCAGTCTGGGATGACATGCTCGACATGCCTCATAGCTTCGCTATGGACTGCTTGCACCTGTCACCCCTGGACTTTCGAATACTGGCTAAGGCTGTTGCCACCCCCACAGTACCTTTTTTGGGCAAGGCTCAAATGACAAACACACCTCCATGGACAATACAAGGTAAAAGAAAGTACGGGTAATGCTGCTCAACACCAGATGTCTAAACCCCAGAATGCACACACTCAAGACTGGAGAATGTCAATATCTGTGCAGTAGACAATAATGGTGCCACTATCAAAATATTCCAAACTGATTATAACACACCAAAAAGTTTATTATAAAGCTTTCGGGTCACACACCCTTCATCAGTACAAATAAAATGAGCACATTCTGCATTTAAATAGGAGATATTTAAATGCAGAATGTGTTCATTTTATTTGTACTGATGAAGGGTGTGTGACCCGAAAGCTTTATAGTAAATGTTTTGGTGTGTTATAATCAGATATCTGTGCAGTCACAGACACCAGGTTCAGGCTCCCAAATACTCACCAGCACTACCAGGTTATACTTTATACCATGCTTTTCGGCCACAAGACTCAGACTGACCAACAAATTTAGGGGGAGTATCCATATACATCACAGAAACACACACCTTCAGGTTAGTAGCACTGCAGGAAGCATCAGAGACCATACATGTGCAACTAACAGTGGGAAACACTGCCTTTCAGTTTGTAACCTGCTACAGACCACCCTACCAAACTCAAGAACCCCACTCAGCTTTCCTGGGAACACTGGAGGATATGACAGTCTCTACAAACACCATTATATGGGGTGACTTCAACTACAGAAACATTGACTGGAAATACTACTCAAGCCACAACACCCTCGCCCAATGGTTGCTAGAATTTCTAAACCCAAATCCTATGTCACAACTGGTCACCACACCCACAAGAGGGGAAAACATATTGGACCTGATCATCACCAACATGGGGACTCCATGTTCCACACCAGAGGTATGCCCCTCATTAGTAAGGTCAGACCATACATTTATCTCACTGGACATCCATATCCCGTCCCCATCCCCATCCTAGGTTCTCTCGGTGAAGTACTTACCAACAGCAAACGTCACACTTCTCTAAACCAAGGTGGTATCCTTCAAAGACCCTGGGACAGAGGTAAATACGGCTCAGACTGCTGAATCCTTTACAAACACATTCTATTGACACCTACTGGAATGCATGGATCGTGCTATCCCAAATAAGAACAAGACTCACTCCTCCAAAGGCAGGGGGACCTGTCTGGTGGACCCCGGCCATAAATAAGCTATACAACAAAAGGAGGGGGCTACTTCATGATAGAGCACAATCCCAATAAGGGAAGGCATCTCTGAGCAGTACTAGCAAGGAGCTACGTTCACTAATAAATTCATCTAAGACCCGCTTCAAAAGGTAAATTGCACCACACACTAAGGACAATCACAAGGCCTTCTTTAGTTACGTCATGAACCTGGGTGCCACCTCCCAGATATGCTGTGTGTTACTGCAACATGACAGTACATACACTGAACCCACAGACATTGCCATCATCCTGGCAAACAGGTTCAGTGCAAATGTCACTCCCCATCCCCCCTAATGAGCAAATGTCCATCCCAACAGAGTGTAGCCTCCCTGACATCACAGATGATCAGGTGAGTGATGTGCTCTCTAAAGCAGACAACACAGCATCAATGGGACCAGACGGTGTCCCTGCCTGCATCTTACACAAGCTTCATGATGAACGTAAACCTCACATGAAGTCACTGCTCAATATCAGACTTACTGCAGGATATGTACCCAAGGAATGGCATACAGCAACAGTGGTCCCGCTCCACAAAGGTGATGCCACAACAGACCCCGGACATTATCGCCCTATATCTGGTCTGCAAAGCTATGGAGCGTATCATCATGGAACTCATGCACACAGACATCAGGAACCTACAGACACTGGATTCTACACAATTCGGCTTTGTTGTGGGCAGATCTTGCCTCTTGCACATGGTCGACTGCTTTAAAGAGTTATCAGATCCATAGACATAGGGAAGGTAGCCCACACAGCCTACCTGGACATCGCAAAAACCTTCAAAACAATACCCCACTCTGGCATCATACATAAGCTCACCAGCTTAGATATCGACACATATGTCACAAGATGGATTGCTAAGTGGATCAGGGATTGCACCCACATGGTATGTATTGCAGGTGCCATGTCTGACTCTACACCAGTTACACGTGGCATTCCACAAGGTTCAGTCCTGGGACCTCTCTTGTTCAGTATATATTCTTCTGACATACAGGCTAACACAGGAGGAATATGGCTGACCATGTTCGCAGATGACTGCAAACTGGGTGCCATATTTGACTCCCAGCTGGCACAAGCATCCTCCAAAAGGGTCTCACAGAGATGGATAACTGGTGCCAGAGCCATGGCCTACAGCTGAATGCCATTAAATGCATAGTCATCCCCTTTGGGAATAACATAGTGCCCAGACATTACCACATAGGTGTTAATACATTAAGTACGGTAGAAGTTGTTAGGGATATGGGGACATGAGTAGTTTGTAATCTTGCCTTTGACAATCGCATTGCCATAGTGGTTAGACAAACATTCTATATAGCCCACCCTATCCCAACAGGTTTCACATCTAGATCAAGTAAAGTCATTGTGCCCCTATACTTATGAGGCCCATGATTGGATACAATGCCCCATTTGGGATGTACCTTACCCGACACCTGCAGCAACTGTATTGGTCACAAAAGTACCTCACCAAGTGGACCTAGGGACTCACACAGATGCCCTGTGCAGTTCTGCTAAAGTAACTCCAGCTCTACTCAGTCGCTTACCACCTACTTGGATGCGATCTGCGCCTGTTGTTTACAGCCATGTCCAATACAGAATTAATGGACATGCTTCACCTCAGGATATCCAGATCCCTTAGAGCTACACGCTCCAGGGACTTACACCTCAGCACAGATATTTATAGGGCATGCTGGAGGGACACATTTCTATCCCAGACACTCCCCTCACTCTGGAATAGGATCCCAGTCCTGCATAGGCAGAGCACTCCACTGACCCCCTACAGGAGACATATTGACGAGTGGATGGGTGATCATATGTTTACCCCTGGAATCTCTTCTGGGTCCCTGCTGGACAGAGGCACAATAAACTAAACATAAAAGGCCTATCCTGTGTGACCTACTATTCACAGGCACAGTCTACTAATCTAACAGGGATGTGAAAGCCAAACACACTCTGGCTAGGCTTATACATGCCCTAGGGCAGATAGGCTAGTATCAACCTATGCACCTATGGTAATGTTTGAGGTGCACATCGTTTATTGATGATACTGATTGCAGGTTTTTTCTCTTCTTTGCTTTTACACTTTCTACGAATAACCTAAGTATCTGCAGAACATATTTTATTATGACAGGGTTCCAATATATTATATATGTGTCTGTTCTCATATAACTGTGTGCACAAGGTGGATTGGTGAGTACTGAGAGGTTCCTGTGTTAACACATGCAACTGCTGGATATGTGTGGCCCACTGCTATACTCAGACATGGCCTAAGTGTGTGAGCATGCCCAGTCTGTCCTTTCAGTGTTTTGTTGCCTGACATTTGTCTCATTTATTCAAGTGTGTGGGCATGCCCAGTGTGACCTTTCAGTATGTTGCTGTCTGAAGTCCACTACATTTGTTGTTGTGGGTGAACATGACCAATATTAACTATTATACTATATGCGTGTTGAAAATCAGGTTCTATTCTTACTGCAGGGCTCACTTTTGTGTCATAACTCGACAGGGATTATGCTGTGCTTGCAGGGTTTCCATGAGATACGTTGCATAGACTTATCAACATTTCTTCATACCGGCTGACCAGTGCAATATGGTCATTGTTTAGTGATTCAGTGCTATGACTGTAATGCACAGTATCCTGGGTTTGAGGCCTTTCACTGCTTTATATTTTCATACTGAGCAGACCAGACTGCTTAAGGGTCAGTAGAGCAAATATGAGCATGTTGGCTTTTGCTCAGCTATGCCCAACGTAGACCAAGCTTGTCCAACATTGCTCAACATTAACCAACATTGCTGAACATTGCCCAATATTGCTCAACATTGACCACAGTTGTGCTAGTGTTAGTGTGTGCAATTGCTTTACATATACTAAATGGTGGTGAAAGCTGTTTAGCACTGCTTTATATTGCTTAACACATGACAATCAAGCCTCAGGTGGTGCTGCAGGGCTGCCTATGTTGGATGCACATACTGCACACCCTATACATGTTTGGAAACAGGTAGTGTCAAGTTAGGCATCCCTTTTACTATATGTGCGAGTCAGAGAGAGAGGTATAATTTCCAGGGTTCTTACTGAGCCAGTGTATGTGCTATGCGTTGCCTCTTTGCCAAGGCCAAAGCATACTGGGCATGCCTCCTTCTGCCTACTGGGGCAGGCTCAGGTTGTTCCTCCTCCGAGTCATGCTCTGCCTGTGATGGCCTTGGCATGGTGGGGGGCTGTTTGGCCCAGGCCTATGCTGCTCCTGCTGTAGCTGTTTTTTCAGGATCATGTTATGCAGCATAGCACATACCATGACAATTTGGGTACATGTAGTTGGTGAGTACTGCAAGGCTCCACCAGATGTGTTCAGGCACCAGAACCGTGACTTGAGCAGGCCAAACACATGCTCGATTACATTTCGTGTTTGTGCGTGTGCCTCATTATGGCATTCCTGTTCAGGTGTGTGTGCGTTTCTGATGGGTGTCATCAGCCATGGCTCCAGTGCATAGCCAGCATCCCCCACTAGGTGACCATGAGGGATGTCCCCATTGGCAAATGTCTGGTACAGCTGTGTCAGACGCCAGATATGGGAGTCATGGTAGCTTCCAGGACAGCCAGCACACACATTCAGTATTATGCCCTGGGCATCACACATGACCTGGCAATTCATGGAGGGGATGCCCTTGCGGTTGAAGTAGACCCTACCCCGCTCACCGGCTGGTGCTTTGATGTGTATGTGCATGCAGTCTATTGCACCCACTATGTCGGGGTATTCCGCAATTTGCTGGAAGAGATGCATATTGCTGGCCAATACCTCACGGGAATTGGGGAAATATACATGATCACTGACATGTGTTGACATGGCATCCAGGAACTGGTGCAGTGCCCTGGATGCTGATGCCTGTGATATCCCCATCATATCACCAGTTGGTCTCTGGAAGGTACCTGTTGCTAATATTCTTAGGCCAACATATACCTTGGTTTCCACTGGGATGGGGTCCCCTCTGTTGGTTCTGTGTGTGAGGCGTGGTCTGCACAGCTCAACAATTTGCTGCAAGAGGTCTCTGTCCACTCTATAGGGCTCTACTATCTCCAGCTCATGTAGCCCCTGGTAGGTTACCCTGGGCCTGTACACTCTTCTCCGTCTCCTCACTGTGGGTTGTCCAGCAGCAGTCGCATTATCACCACCCTCAGCATGTTGCATATGTCACCTTATAACAGCAATGGCAGCTCCTAACATTTCTTTGCCTCAGTAAAGCTTTTTCAGTTTTCACTTCTATTAGCTTACTGCAGTGTTGCAGTGTCTCTTGAGAGAAACATAGTGGAATGTTGTTTGCAGAGTTTTAAGTGCTGGGCTGGGCTGGGCTGGGCTAGTGTACTGCCTGTGTAATTGCCTGATTCTGATTGTTTTCACCTGCTAGCTCTGCTAGTACTCCCTGGTTAACTTCCTACTATTTGTTGTGCTTCCTTTTTCCTTTCTTTTTCCTCAGGGGGGCAGCGCCGCGCACACAAGTGCAAACACGTGCACACCAGCTCACACTCATGCACACATGCTTACACTGACTAAAACTTGCTTATTGTTGGTAAAACACGTGCACACCAGCACAAACACGCTTACACAACTTTAAACAGCCTTATACATGCTTACTCTGACTTAAACATGCTCACACACGCACACACAGTCTTACTCGGGTTTTCAGGCGCACACTCACACACATACACGTTGCGTGCATTTCAGCAAGAAACGTTAGTGTTATCCATGGCATACACCTTCAATTTCTTGCCTTTAGCTAGCCTGCCTGTTGACACACCTCTTCCAGTGATGTGTAACTGACAGCTGACACATGCCACTCTGCTCCAATGAGCTTCACTTCTTTCATACATACCTCCCTCGTGATGTCACCTATCTTCTACTCTGCTACTCTGCTTATCCTACTCCTACACTCCACTGACTGTGCTCATTTGCTATGTTAACTTGTGATTCACTATCCTAACCCTCATTTACATAGGATTGCCTACTAATGCTTGGTTACATCTCTTAGAATGAGCTTCCCCCCTTAGCAACCTCTACTCGGTTGCCATGTTGTCTTCAGCCTGCCATTCCCTTGCATTGTAACTTAAGAATAACTATAAAATCCATATTTGTGGATCTTAATTATTGATTTTCTGTTTTTTAGAGCACAGCGCGTTTGAGCGGTGCTGCGCTATGCTTAATCCCCGGAGATCGGGATAAAAAAAAAATTATTTTATTTTTATTTTGCATCAGTGAACATTGCCAATGGCCATATTTTTGGCCATTGGCATGCTTCCTCAACTGGATGCATCCTTTTTTGGGAGCTGTCACGGCTCCATTTTGCTATTTGCATAACCGTACTCAGTTTTCAACTGAGTGCATTTCTGCAAATAACACTACCCTTACTCAGACAGGTTCGGGTTTCCTGGATCACAAATTTACCTCATTTGCATAGCTTTCACCTGCAATTGAGGTAATTTGCATATCAAGCCCTGTCTGTGTAAGACTCGTTTTGGGAGCTTTGTTGCATGCCCCTACCGGCTGTTCCTGGATCGCTCGGTGGACATGTTGGCTGCATGGAGTCTTACTCTACTCTTAGATTCCGTGCAAGCCGTCGTGAATCCGGCCCATAGTCTTATCAAACATCTTATTCTAAAAGCATTAATTAGAAAAAATGTAGAAAAAATATATAAAAATATATATAAAGAAACACATATAAGAAAATGCATAAAAATATATAAAAAATATATATTTTTTAATATACAAATACATAAATACTGATAAGAATATATGGTCAAACTAATAAATACTCATTTCATAAGGATACCAATTTCATGTGCCTATTACACACAATATACAATAGTCTTCACCAACTGGTGAAGAATTGGTTCTATCTTAGCCTTCTAGACTTCAAAAACAGTTTCAGGGGTACCTTGTCATTAAGACCTGGATGAAAGTCTGCCCTAAACTGGATTATCCATTTATCCTCCTGTGTTTCAGTGTGGTTCCTAGTGTCACCACCTCTAGGACCTGTGGATAACATCTCAATGACTCTAAAGGTGAACATATGTATGTTGCCTCTCTCCAATACATGTTTAGATAGTACATTGACTGTGGACTTAATTTTAATTTGATAAACATGTTCATGTACCCTGTCTCTGAGTTTTCTATCTGTCTTGCCCACATAGAATCCATCACATGCTACACAAGTAGCAAGATAAGCGACATGCTCAGACTGGCAAGTTGCAGAGGCATGGAACTCATTACTCATGCCATTTGAGGGGTGCACAAAATTACCACTGGAATTTATAAAGTGGCAAAAGTTACAACTAGTGCAAGGAACTGTACCAAAGTCATCATAAATATTCTCCTTCCTACTTTTCTTAGGATAACACAACAACTTCTTCAAGTTGGACCTGTTCTTATACACAAAACTTGGTGTGTCCCCTACCACCTCTCTAACCACCGGGTCCACAGCCAGGACCTCCCAGTACAATCTAATGATGTCTTTAACACTGCCCACGTCCTTAGTGTAAAAAAGGGGGATCCTGACATTACCATTTTCCATTGTAACTATAGGGTGCTCTGCTTCTACCTGATCAAAGGCTATTTCCTTAAGATCTGAGAAATAGGGGGTAGCCACATCCCTTCTTAAAGTGGAGATCTCAGCTATTCCCATCTCAAGCTCATCATCCTTGTAAGCCCTAGACTTGAATCTCTCACATAGTTTCTCTAGTTCAGTTTCAAAGCCTTCCTGTGAGGGGTTATTACGAGAAGCCCTCATAGCTTGACCTCTAATCACATTTTTAAACACATATCCTGGGTGCATGCTATATCTCTGCAATAAAGCATTCTGATAGCATGATTTCCTATACACTCCAGTGTTTAGCATTCCATTCACTATTCTCTCTACATACACATCCAAGTAAGAGATCCAAGTATCTGAGAACTCATACGTGAACTTCAAAACACTGGATAGACCATTCACTTGATCAAAAAATAAAGCCAGTTCACCAATGGTCCCTGTCCAAATAAAAAAGAGGTCATCCATAAATCATCTATAGAAAAAAACCCTCTCATGAAACTCAACCAATAAAAACAAACAATCCTTCTCCCAGGCAGCCATGTAAAGATTGGCATAGCTATTGGCACAAGAAGTGTCCATAGCTATGCCATCCCTCTGCAAATAGTACTGGGATTCAAAACTGAAGATATTACTCTCCAACACTACCTCCAAAAATGAAACTTTGAGATCTATAACATTACCATTTGATCCAGAATGACCCCTAAGGTACTCATACACCTTTTGAACACCTTCTCCATTGGGGATAACCGTAAACAAAGATTGAACATCCACGATCACCATAAGGTAATTCAAATCCATGGGTACTCCCTGCATATGTTCATAAAGCTCAAGAAGAAACTGTTTAGTGTCCCTTAACACATATTTATTGGAGTCAACCACTGGTCGCAGATAATTTTTTACAGAAATTGAAAAAGGATCCTTAGACCACCCACTACCTGACGCAATGGGCCTCATAGGAGGCTTCTGAGCATCCTTGTGTATCTTGGGGAGGCCCTGCATCAAAGTTATGAGGGAGTCACTAACCATTAAATAATCATACAATTCTTCAGTAATGATATTACTTTGAAGTAAATCATCTAACCTCATAGAGATTCTTCTTATGTGCAGATTGACTATGTCCTGTTCTATGACAAGATAAAACTTCTCATCTCTTAACATATCTTTCATAGCTCCATCATAAAACTTATGGTCCATAGCTACCACACTACCCTCTTGTCAGCAGGTCTAATAGCTAACATACAGTAATTTCTCAGATCCATCAGAGCTCTCCTCTGTCTGAGGGTCAAATTCCCTCCCCCTTCTGTTGTTAATACACTCATCTCTCATTCTATACAGATCATTCTCTACTAGCCTACTAAAGGCTGCTACAAGGGGTGGTGCATTAGGAACATAGAATCTGGGTTTCTTAAACTGTCTTGCATGCGTACTAAACGCCCTACCCTTAAATTCTAACTTCAAACATAAACTCCTAATAAACATATTGAAATCAACTATTGTGTCAGTAAAATCACCAAAGCAAGTAGGTATAAACCTAAGCCCTCTGGGCAAGACAGCAATCTCATCCTCAGTCAGGGAACATGAAGAAATATTAACTATTAAAGTGTCCCTGCTTTCCCCCACATCTTCTTCAGACTATGGTTTGTCTAAGACTCGGCAGACAACTTCCTCTCCTGCCTGCCCCTGCTGATGGATCTCATCCTCCCCCTCCCCCCCTGTATAAACCATTGATAGGGAAAAAACAATGCACATTATACACTTTCGTAGACTGTTCACCAGCCTGTTTATCAATGTGTTCTACATTATTCGCTTTCCTATGAACACTAGGTTGTTTCATACCATCCACATTCACTGAACTGACAGATTCTATACTATTACAATTTGAACTCGAAGGTCCTGCTGACTCTAATGGAGTGGCATTATCAAAAACAGGTTCATTCACATTCATGTGCAAAGTAGCATCAAACATATTAACATTACTATCAACATTGTCAACATTCTGGAAGTTACCAGATTGTACCTTCCCGTTATCAGGGATATTAGTAACACTCTGGGCCTCAGGCCCTATAGTTCGACCAACATTTTCACTATTTACAGCATCTACTCTGGGCCAAGTAAAGACCTGACCCAGCCTAAAGTCTTTAATGTCTCTCTGAAGTTTATGCCGCTTTTGCTCAAAAAGCCATTTTTCATCAAATAAGGTTGTCTTTATTTATTTACGTATTTATGATTGTATGTATGTATATATATATATATATATATATATATATATATATATATATATATATATATATAATATGCATTTGTGCACATTTATATATTAATTAATGAATGAATGTATGTATATATTTAATTGTTTGGATTCATTGACCAGACATGTCCAACTTAAATGTGTCATTTTCAGTAAGGTCCTAGGGGCATAACTTCAAAAACATCTAAGGAATATTAAACTAAAAAAATTAAATAATTACGTATGTATATAACAAGATGAACTGAACTTATACTGAAAAATTGTACAAGTTAATCAAACAAGATTACATATAAACAGAATGATTAGTAAGAGCGCTGTTTGTCAGTGATATGGTACAATTCATATAAATGTTTAGTACTATATATCAGATTTTCATTTGTTGCAACTACATGCAATACTAATAGCTGTTGAATCACTTGACCATGTTAATTAATGCAGTTTTGTCATTCTGTGATGAACTGCTCTTTAGTGTCCTGTTTACCTTTCATTAGCCTGTTGTTATTACCTTTCCCAGTCATGAATACACAGATTGCTTCAGGCTTTGTGCTTACTTTAGCTACACTTTCCTTTACTGCTTTCTGACACTTTTTCTCATATTTTCCAAATTCTTTTAATTCTTAGGGTAATGCAGCACAGAATCCAATGGTTCTGATGATGGTGCTTCAGGTTATGTATTATGGCTGCACACCATACTATTAACCATGACAGTGACCCCACCCCCACCTGCAAGTTCCCATTTACTTGCTACTGAAACACTGGTCTATAAGTGCAGTGCAACTATTAATTTGCCATTTATCTTGGTACTTAGCATACTGTGTTTAGGATGTTTTATACATCTGTTTGCACTTGTCCTCATACCCAAGTAAATTAAAGGCTTGAACATCCCCCTGAAAATCCCAGTAGATAAGCACAACACTTCTTATACACAATAGCTTACAGGTTGCTCAGAGGTGACCTATTTCTCACTTTTGGGGACATTAAAGGCCCAATTCTATTTGACCTCCACCCAAAGCCATACTAGGAACTTAAATCTAGATCAATGACTAAATAGGACTTTCTGGAGGGATAAACTCCTAACTCAAATTAATCCATTTGTATGGAAAAAGGTAAAACTAGAATGCAAGCTACAACTGCTTTGTCTACCTTTAAGGCTGTCTTGATGACTGGGCACATAGATAACAATTTACCTTATCGTCTTTTGACTTCCGTTTTTGTGTACATATCTAACCACACAACAAACCACAGTACAGTGGTGAGCATTGACTCTACCACTGTTTGTTATTATCTTCCCTCAGTACTACCTTTGCTTTCTGCCCCCTATTTTTTGAGCAATTGTGTATTTTTGTATCCTTTAAACAGCTTTTGCTGCCATTCTGTTCCACTCTGATTATTTTTGTTACATTTGTTAACTGAACCCATCAAAAATATTAAAAGCTGCAAAATGGGTGTAGAAACTTGCAAACTATTTTGACCATACTGAATGGCATAATGTATCCATGTGTTGTCAAACATTTTTTGTGCATGGTACTAAGACTCAGTTTTGGCTCAATTACAAGTTATACAGTTTATCTTTTTTCTATTTACCCAAGGCATTGCTGGGTTGACCAGTTCTGCTGCCATACAGTTATGACTATCACTGATCACCAATGGATATCTGCTTCATGTCCCTCTCAGTCCCATCCTAAGCTGCCCTAAATACTTCCACACTTAGAGTTTAATAATTATGCTTCCCTGGTCTTCAGACCTAAAACCATATGTTTTACATACTTCAGTCAAAAGACATACATAGGGATCCAGAAAACTCCATGTAGGTTTAATCTGAAGTCTACATGGAGTTTATGTATTTGTGTGGTGAGCAGCATTGTTAATTACATATGCATGCCACACACCTCGTTTAAACATAAACAAGCGTGGATTTGTGGCCAGCAACACAGAAAACCACGTAAAGCAACACAAACATCTGCAGACATGTACACCTGTTTACCTATGAGCAAA
Source organism: Protopterus annectens (assembly GCF_019279795.1). NCBI lineage: Eukaryota > Metazoa > Chordata > Ceratodontiformes > Protopteridae > Protopterus > Protopterus annectens. Next base: position 638,234,714 of record NC_056732.1, read on the forward strand.
CTAGGTCTGCTGGATGGCTCAGAAAGCCACAATGACTACCACCGTTATTAATAAAGCAACGTATACAGTTCCAACATATTACATGAAAGTGTATACACTGCAAAGTAGTGTGGAAACCTGTTGCAGGCATACTGAATAAAAGTTTTGTAAATGATCAGCAAGAGTACAATGACTGCATTATAAATAAATAGTCAGGGGAAGTACAGTGGATATAAAAAGTGTACACACCCCTGCTAAAATGCCAGGTTTTTGTGATATAAAAAATGAGATCACAATAAATAATTTCAAAACTTTTCCCAAATTAATGTGACCTATAATCTGTACAATTCAATTGAAAAGCAAACAAATTTGTTAGAGGAAAAAAATATAAAAAATAAAACATGTACAATATGCTGGTTGCATAAGTGTGCACACCCTTAAACTAATACTTTGTTGGGTGTGCACACCCTTAAACTAATACTTTGTTGAAGCACCTTTTGATTTGATTATAGCATTCAGTCTTCTTGGGTAGGAGTCTAACAGCATGGTATATCTTGACTTGGCAATATTTTCCCACTCTTCCTTGCAAAAGCGCTCCAAATCTGTCAGATTGCGAGGGCATCTCTTGTGCACAGCACTCTTCAGGTCACCCCACAGATTTTCTATTGGATTTTGGTCTGGGCTCTGGCTGGGCCATTTCAAAACTTTAATTTTCTTCTTGTGAAGCCATTATTTTGTTGATTTGGATGTATGCTTGGTGTCATTGTCATGTTGAAAGGCGAAATTCCTCTTCACCTTCTGCTTTCTAGCAGACGCCTGAAGGTTTTGGTATAGTATGGAAGGTATGGTCAAAAGAGTGACTACTATTTGGAACTGTTTATAATTCCCTCCCCCTTGACTAAAGCCCCAGGTCCAGCTGAAGAAAAGCAACTCCAAAGCATGATACTGCCACCACCATGCTTCATTGCGGGAATGGTGTTCTTTTGGAGATGGGAAGTGTTGTTTTTGTGCCAAACGTACCTTTTGGAATTTTGACCAAAAAGTTCAGCCTTGGTCTCATCAGACCATAACACATCTTCCCACATGCTTTTGGGAGACATGATGTGTTGTTTTGCAAATTTTAGCCAGGCCTGGATGTTTTTCTGTGTAAGATAAGGCTTCCGTCTTACAACCCTACATCATAGTCCAGACATATGGAGAATACAGGAGATTGTTATCACGTGTAGTACACAACCGGTACTTGCCAGAAATTCCTGCAGCTTCTTCAGTCTTGTTGTAGGTCTCTTGGCAGCCTCCCTGACCAGTTTTTATCTTGTCTTTTCATCAATTTTGGAGGGATGTCCAGTTCTTTGCAATGTCACTCTTGTCCCATATTTTCTCCACTTTTTGATGACTGTTTTCACTGTGTTCCGTGGTATATCCAATGCTGTGGACATTTTTTGTACCCTTTTCCTGACTGATACCTTTCAACAATGAGATCCCTTTGTAAGCTCTCTGTGAACCATGACTGTTGGTATAGCAGGCAACTGAGTAAATGTTAGGAAAATCCTATTAGGACAGCTGAACATTATTTGGGGTTAATCAGAATCTCCTTAATTGATGGCAGGCATGTACCCAAAAAGACTGAATGCTGTAATTAAATCAAAAGGTGCTTTAACAAAGTATTAGTTTAAGGGTTTGCACACACAACAAAGTATTAGTTTAAGGGTGTGCATACTTATGCAACCAGCGTATTGTAGATTTTTTTATTTTTTCCCCTTTTTCCCCTAACAGATTTTCTTGTTTTTCAATTGAATTGTATAGGTTATAGGTCACATTAAAGGTGGGAAAAGTTTGGAAATGATTTATTGTGATCTCATTTTTTATATCAGAAAAGCCTGGCATTTTAACAGGGGTGTGTGCACTTTTTATATCCACTTTATGTTTATTGAAAAGAGACACACAGATGAATTGTAGGAATGAACACAGGGAAGAGACCATATGAAATATAGTAACTAAGGTACAGCAAATGAGGGGATGTCAATGAAAGTAGCAACATGAATACTAATCACTTATCTATATAATATAGTACATACTGTACAGTTATTGTATATTATGTGACTGTCACACAAAGTAACATATCAATGGAGGAGACTCTTTGTGATATACGCATCCTGACAGGAATAAAGGAGAGGACATGTATCAGGGATGGTATAAACAGAAGAGGTTAGGTGTATATTGTGAAGCTGTGCAAGACAAGTTCCCTGAATATGAATGTAATGTCAGCATAGGTCCCAACCAAGCAGGACAGACATCAACAGGCTCATGGACAACAGTGGACAGAAACATGCACAATCATGGACGTTATCAGAATAATACCACCATTAATCCCAAGTCTTTGACATAACATGTGATTGTGACTGATTATAGATGGTTCTGCAAGAACACATATGAACAACTGTCATGACTTGTTAGCAACCTATGAGAGAAATCAAGCATACCTTCCTCAAAATTTAACATCTGCTGGAGGTGTTAGAAGGGTCATTGTTATACTTTTAATTTGAAATTAGGAGCAATCCTGGCTAGTTGACAGGTGTTCATGGCATATATATGGCACAATCTACACTATCACAAATGTAATCCATGCCATTAATGGTGTCAATCAGCTATGTATTTACTGTGTGCCTCACCGGAACACGTATTACACATACATCTTGTATAACACCTTGATGGGGTTTCTGCACCATCAAACACTAATGTTTATGCAAGAAAAAAAAATAATTGGATATGGCTGATAAGATGTGTGGGAGCTCACTGTGGTAAATCTGGGCCACTTGAGTAACTCATCCCGAGGTACATGAAAAAGGGTACATTGTATTTAGTTATTGTTGTGATGAGGGATGAGAACTATGGAACTATAGTGTCTTTTGATGTGGATGTCCTGCACATAATCAGGAGTTGTATTACATACAAGGTAGTAGTCACCGCTCTGGAAACATGCTGGTGGACATTCCGTATAACATCTACCCGAGTACACAGGTCACATACCACTTGGTCTGCTCATAGGGATGTACTGTCTATATTATAATTAACTTGCATATTTACTTTTATAACATAACTAATCCCCCTATGATTTTTGTTTATCTACAGTATCTCCATGGCTGTAGTAGAAATACTTTGTGTGTGTTGATACTGTCTGTATTACGCCAATACCACACTTTGATTCAATGATTGTCTACAATCTGCACTCCTCCACAAAGCTGGTGGATAAAGGGTGTATAAGTCAGTCTTGAGGTCTGAGACTTAAATAATGAACAAGAAAGGGCTTAGCACAGAGCCCTGAGGTATGGATCTGATCACTGAACTGTAGATATAGGTCACTTCATGGTTTACTATGAAAATTTCAGATGGCAGCCACTCAAAGTGGAATGGTCAAAAGATTGTTTTCCAGTTCATGTAATACCGAACCGAAAATGGTTGACTCCACAACAGTGAATGCTGGTGTGCATTTGCTGTTGTGTGGTCGAAGTTCTGCTTGGAGATTGCACTACAGTGGGGATTAGGAAATGTACCCTTTTCCTCACTGTAGTGCAATCTCAGAGTTAGCATATATAAGTATCAGGGGGTGTGGGGGGTGCAGGGTGGCATGCCCCCCTGCAAAACATTAGTTGGAAATCACTGGACGGCAAGGTAAGTTGTTTAATATCAACAATGTTGAATGTCAATGTGTCGCATTACCATTTTCATTATTTTGCATAGCCAATGTTTTAAATTTTCACTGTTTTTTTTCTAGTAAGTCATTACTCGACCGAGTGAGTTTTAGAATTTTGATATTAAACCTCACTTCATACACTTTTACATATTTATCTGTCACTTATGTAAACCAATGGTCTACTTACTTGGTGATAAAGGTGGTTATGGCCACTTGTGACAGTTTCTCAGTAATACCTCAATGTGGATTTATGTCAAATGCCTTGGCCAGGTCAAGTTACGTATGATGACAGTGTTGTCATCATGCATTCCCTTGGCGATCTTGTTGAGGACATCGAAAAGATGTAACACATACATGATGTAGCCTGAACTAATCATATGTGTTTGGTACACAGTTGAGATATTACCTGTGTCCTTTTAGAGAAGGTCCATGATGACTTCATGGTCTACCTCACAGATGAGGAGGGTAAGGATGACTCTATACATGTATTGCATCAGTTGATGGATGCACGTTGATGTACAGCCTTCTTCAGGAATATAGGCCATCTGGAGGCTGTATTGAAATTTGGATCCAACTGTGTCTGGTAGGTCCATGTTTTGACTCACGCTATAGGCAACCTCTGACATTGCCAGGGCCCATTGATTCTGTGTTATTAGCTGTAGAGAGCACACAGATGAGCTGCCCTCCTTAGAATAAAAACTGAGGAATGTTTGCATGTATACCTTGGCTGATGGCTATTGGCAATGTGTGTGTGTGTGTGTGTGTGTGTGTGTGTGTGTGTGTGTGTGTGTGTGTGTGTGTGCGTGTGTGTGTGTGTGTGTGTGTGTGTGTGTGTGTGTGTGTGTGTGTGTGTGTGTGTGTGCATAATTTCACATTTATTGGATTAAATGATTTGTGAAAAGACCTCCAAATACAATCTTGGTTGTTCATTACATTGCACACACTAGTACTATGCAAACAATCATAGAACAGTACCACTGTCACCTACTTACATCAACTGCACAACATATGCCTATATGCGTTTGGGCAAGCGGTGCTTTATTGGCATGATGCAGAATATAGATCAATTGTTTGTGGCCTATGCAGAACATTTCCTCACAGACAATGCTGCAATTGAATCAAAACATGTGATACATTGGTTGTGTATAGCACAGCATAACAACATGTGTATGAGACAAGACTTATGTGACCATGTAATTAATATGAATTTATATTGCTGTCTGTCTCAGAGCATTTATTGATGTTAGGTAGACACATGCACATGCATGTCATACTGCAAGTGTCACTGTGATGGCAGAATGTGAACCATTTTGATGGTTGATCTGCTTTACTAGAACAAAACGTGTCATAATATGCCACCATTATACATAAAAGTGTATCATATCATGTCAACAGTTCTCAAGAGGCATACTACTACAGCTATTATAGAAGGAGCATGTAATACAGTGGCAACAATAGCCATCAATACATTAGATCACATCACAGATTGTAATACCCTTCTGTAGCAATACTGTACATTCACACCTCAATATAACATGTCAGTGATAGAAACATTGACATGTCAACTGTTCATAGGGTCAAAGGACATTATTAGGTTAATAGCCAATATCACATGAAATCCTAGCCATTATTATACCATATAAACAAAATCCCTATGTCTATATTATGGAATATGGTAAGACTATTTTGTGTATTTGTACATTTATTGGATTGCATTGCACCCTGCCACTGTCCATATGGGACATGTGTACCACACCATGACAGAATTAGCAATCACTTATGCAGTGGTCTGGAGATGCCTTGCAGAGGCTTTTAGTAGGACTCTGCTTCGTGATGTGTGCATGCATATTTGGGATGAAGACATCATCCACTCCTCTGCAGGATGGTTATCATGAGGACAGAGGAAAAAGGAGGATGGTGGATGCATGGGTCTATGTGAAAGTTCCCCAAGTGACAGTGAAATGAAGAGTGATTCTAAAGATCATACAGTGACCATAATGTACAACCAAGCACACACACACAGCAGTAGAATGGGCCGATTTTAATATTATATCAGTGTAGGTACAGAATATGAATGCCATGCATTATCATGGTAGCAGCACCACATATGTCTGACTGTATCACTGTCACATTGCACTTTATGGGGGTATGAAAGCATTATTGCATGCTGAGGAGAACAGCTGGGAGGAGTGTAGGGCATTGATGTGGAGTCACATCCCCATGTGAAATTGTCTCCAAAGTGATAGTTATATGTATAGACACATAGGTTGCCTGCTGTCATATTAGAACACCTATACATGTAGGGTGAAGTAGCTTGTAAACACAGTAGGTAATGTTACTGCAACAGCACAGGGTTGTTTTGAATATTGTCAGAGTGCATGTTAACAGGATGACATAATCACTGCATGCTACAACAAGATGTTCATAGGAGGATTTGACATACATGTGGACTCACATATCATTCTAAAATTGTCACCATACTAATTGTTGAATGCACACACAGTTGACTGCAGTGAGAATAGAACCTCTAAAGAACTATTTATAAAGCACAGTACTTAACACAAGAGCCACAGCACATCTCTAACTTTTATAGTGTTGGACATCATTTTCAAACTGATTACATTAACAGTATCTGATGAGAGGAAGATGGTAATAGCAGTGTCCCATATACTGGTGTAAAACAGTCTCTCCAATGTCAACCAGGTGAAGAAACACACACACATACCAATTAACTGCAGTGAGAACAGAACCCTTACCTAAATATATACAGAGTGCAATACTTAACACAAGCATCACAGAACAAGTCTGGCTTTTAGAGTGCCAGGCAACACTTTATAGCTGATGACATCAGCAGCATCTGGTGAGAAGAAGATGGTAATAGCAGTGTCCCACATGCTGGTGTAAAATGGTCTGTCAAATGTCAACTAAGTGAAGAAACACACACACACACCAATAGACAGCAGTAAGAACAGAAACCTTACCTAACTATTTACAGAGCACAGTACTTAATGCAAGCACCACTGAACAAGTCTGGCTTGTCAGATAACACTTTATAGCTGATGACATCAGCAGAATCTGGTGAGGAGAAGAAGATGGTAATAGCAGTGTCCCACATGCTGGTGTAACACGGCCTCTTGAATGTCAACCAAGTGAAGAAACACAGACACACATACACAAACACACACACACACACACACACACACACACACACACACACACACACACACACACACACACACACACACACACACACACACACACACACACACACACACACACACACACACACACACACACACATGCATACATACCAATTGACTGCAGTGAAAACAGAAACCTTACCTATTTACAGAGGATAGTACTTAACACAAGCACCACAGCACAAGACTGGCTTTTAAACTGTTGGACCACAGTTTGTAGCTGATGACATTAGCACAGTCTGGTTAAAAGAAGATTATAATAGCAATGTCCCACATGCTGGTGTAAAAGGCTCTCTTGCATGTCAACCAAGTGAACACATACACACACACACACACACACACACACACACACACACACACACACACACACACATGGACTGCAGTGAGACTAGAACCTCTACCTAAGTACACCAACTATAAAACTCAATATTTGACAAAAGTGTCATAGCTCAAGTCTGATTTTTACAATGTTGTTGGACAATTTATAGAGGATGACATTATCATTGTATGTTTGAGAGAAGATGTTGGGGGGCCTGAATTAAATGGATGTGTAGTAATGTACAGCTGTCAAAATATTTGTATTGATGACTGTAGGATATGCAATTATAGGTTCATAGATTCATAGATAGATACTGGGCTATCTGCCTGAAGGCATATATTACCCAGCCACGTTGTGCGGTATTCACCACCCCTTTGGTTAGTTCCCTAGGCCCTTGTTCTAGCAGCTAGTACCCTTGGCCCCTATCTAGTAGAGCTGTTGGTATGATCCCTGTTGTGAACTTTCTGTTACCCATCCAATTGTCAAGGTTCCCCTTGAAGAGTGATAGTGAGAGGCTTTGTCTTATGTAGATCGGGACCTTGTTCCATAGCAAGGGAAGTCTTTGCAAAGGGAATCTATCCCTCCAGCATGTTCTATTCATTGTTGTGCTGAGGTTTATATCCCTAGAGCATGTAGCTTGAGTGGATTTGGTTTTGCTAAGATGGAGCATGCTCTTCTTAGTAGACACACACAAACAAATTGACAGCATTGAGATCAGAACCCTTACCTACGTACATCAGCTACAGAGTTCAATACTTAAGGCAAGTGCCACAGCACAAGTTTGATTTTTACAATGTTGTTGGACAAGCGTCTATATCAGAAGATCAAATGCTGAAAACAGCGAATGCTCTTCAATCAAACTTAAAAACACGAAACCTTAAAATTTCAAAGGAACAGATCAGTGAATATTTTCCCAGGGTGCCCATTTATGATTTTTATTTCCTTGAGAGAAGAATGTTGGGTAAGGGATGTAAATATTGCTATGTCAGGTAAGTAGTGTAGGTGTAGAAGCAGAATCAGATAAATAGGAAAAACAAGACAGGACACAAGGATGGTGAGGGACACAACAGGTTGAGGTAACTATGATTGGGGACAGGGAGGCACATCCATTGCCCATGCCCATCAAACATAGAGACAGTGAGAATTTAGTCCCCACTCAGAGACCTGTCATCACTGTTCCCTTACTCTGCTGGCTGTTGGAATGCTTGACATCTTTGTTTATGCACCATAACAGAGAGCATCCTCTTTATCTGGTGGAGGCATGCACCAATGGTGCTCTCCTTGACCTCACATACTAAGTCTGGCATCTGCTGGAGGGTAACACCCTCCACCAATACTTCAGAAGGGTACTGATGCATCAGCTACTGGAGTAATGCTACCTGATGTGGAAGGCACTGGTAGTGTAGTAGCAGCAGAGTCAGTACTGATAGATTGGTTCCCAGATGTGCTGGGCATCAATGCAGGAGTCTGTGGAGTGGGGGCAGACAGAGCCACAGAAGTTGGTCTACCTCCCTATGCTGTAAAGCATTTTATGAGTTGTCAGAAATTGATGTCATCAAAATGTTGTGACCACACATACAAAAATAAAAAAGAGAGAAAAGTTTGGGGTTAGCTGGATTAGAACCCAGGCTAACCTGTACTGTAACCCTTAACTTACAACTGCTGCCACAGGAATGACTAGGCAGCAGCTCTGTATTTTCACATTCATTACTCTATTATGTGTGTTGACTGCCAAGCAACGCCACTTTGCAACAATGTTTCCATTTTGAAAATGACTACTGTCTGCTTCCTATCTGCAGGTGTTCTGCCTGCTTCTTGCATGGGCTATTAGACTGTGTTTGTATGAAGGTAAGTGACACACAAACGTGAAAGGCAGAGCTCAGCTTGTTTTATCCTTCTAAGTACTGTTTATTAAGTTTCATCCTTAAAAGACAAATCTGGGACTTGAAGCATAATATACAAATAGCATATACTGTGTGGTTCATTGCATTTACCAGGTGTGCCACACACACACACTTGACTCACAATTGTAATTAATGCAGTCTTTATTATAGAAGTACATTGCATAAAAAGTATTTGATTATCCATTCCACCATGTTTGCAGTAAGCTGTGAGCTGCACAAATATTAATATTGAAAAAATCATAAGCAACATTACAAATAAATTTTAGCACACATTACAGATTTTTACAGAAGTCTGGATCTGAACTGTCCCACCAATAGACATACACAAAATCAGTAAGGGTGTCCTGTCCCTCTTTGTCACAGAAGCAGCTTTGCAGCAGGAATGGAAATCATTGTGCGCATATAAGCAATCCCATTTCATGCATGGTATTAACAAGACAACATAACACTTGTACACTCTCATTTCTTTGTACATGTATTAATTAGTGCAATGACTGTGCACTCAACCATTTATGAGTATTATTTGCAGCAAAGCAGCTCTGTGTTCTCTTTGTATTGTGTTAAGTCTTCTCTTACATGAGCGGTATTCTCAAAAATGCAGTCTGTAAGGCATTTTGTATCACTGTCCTTAAAATGTATGAGAATATTAAATGACAATAATATAGTTTTCAAAAAAGGCAGCTGAGTTTGAAAATTAGTGAACAGAAATTGAGAAAGGTGTACTTCCATTTAAAACCTTGATACAATTACTTCTATACTTTGAAAGTGTAACCTGGGTGACACACACACTGCAGGTAATTATGAAATGCTGTTGTGATTTCCTTCTCCCTACCAGTAATCATTCACAGTTGCACTATATTAGCGACTAACACTGACGGAGTGCCTGTACTATGTTTACACCTGCAACATGGAGCCAAACGTTTGGTATTCAGAAATTCTGAGTTTCCACCTTATTTGCATTTTCACCATGCTCACAGATCTGAATCTACACTATAAAAAAGTTGATATTACTTTGGATTTATGTGCACAGCTGACTTCTGATCTTGATAATGTATGATTGACTTTTTCAGTTACATATTAGATTTGCTCACAGGTTACTAGGACTATACATTAGCAAATGCAACATTTATCTGTATACACTTCTTAGAATTTACTAATGGCATAGGCATTTTGTCATGGCATTTTACTTTCTCAGATGCACAGCCTTATTAAGTTTCATCACAAGTGTTATTGTTACAGCTTTTACACTCTTCTATGTTCTATGTTATTTCAGTGAAATATAACTGTCCTATATTGTCAATAACACAGGGGTGTTAGCCTTCTAAGATGGCCCATAGAAACCTCTTGGGGAGTGCTGGGCACAGCTAGAATGATGGGTAATTGTGTTGAATGTGTACACATTTTGTGAGAATTTGTTAGAAAGCACTTACAACAATTAGCTGATGTTTTATTCCATGCTTGGTGCATACTCCCATTTGCCTGTTGTTTTGGGGGTGGAGAAAACAAGTTCCATTCTTGTGCTGCCACAACCAAAAACATTTTTAAAGAGGTTTGCTCTTGTTAGCCCTTGTTTTGGATCTAAGTGTTCACTTGTGTGTAACTGTGATATGATACAACCACATAACCACTTATATTTTAATATCTGAAATTTTGTGCTTCTCTAGTGGGTTAATATTGAAAAATAAAATAATATGTGTATATCTTAAGCAGAACTTTTATTTATGTAATATTTATGTGTAGTATCCTTCTTTTTTGTTTTATGTCACTTAGGATTTATGGCACCCGAGTGTTCCAGTCTCTGCAAACCTCCCTTCAGTGACTCTAAGAATGATGTAATTCTCCAAGCATTTAAGCGACATGGTGTCTTTCTGCTTGATAGAGGACATGGGGGTATGTCTGGCAGAATGCAGATTTGGAACCAGATAGTAAACAACAGCAATGCTGTTGAAGAGCAAAGCAGGACTTATGATCAGGTGCATCATAGGATGACTGATATGACTTCTTCAGCCCAGAGGAGTGCAGCTGCAGTGGCCCATGGACAGCTGGCTACCAGGGGGGGCTACTACACAGACACCACTGACATCAAATGAAGAGATCCTGTCCACTGTCAGGGATCCAGAGAGCTCAGTGGAAAGTGCACAACAACATATGATTGATATTGGTGCTGCTGTTTCAGAAAGGACAAGTATGTCCCAGGTGGAGCTTCCAGATAATATTACATATGTCAGTCATTAACAATTTCTTGTATAGTAAATATTGACAGTGATAGTTAAGTTGGTTTATTTATTTATTTTTTTTTTGGGAGGGGTCTGTTTATAAATTGATAGGGTTAATGACACATACTGGTTCATTACACATGAGCTTGTGGTGGAAGTGTCACCCAAGTTTCAGCTAAAAGTACTGTTAATGGACATATGAAGGCAAAAAAATTGGTCCCCCTGTGTTATTCGTATTGTGATGATGGCGTTCTTACCTTTTGCTTACCTTCTTCCAGGACCATCTTCCCTAGCAACTGTTGAGTCATCTGAACATGGTAAGGCAAACATTTTTATTTGAGTACTGATGAGCATTTGAAAGAAATATGCATTAACTCTTATGTGTGAGGTGGTTATCAGGAGTGTATGTGTGTATTGCTATGCCATCTGTGATAGTGGCACCAATGTTAATTTTTTAGCATATATTAAATTATAGTAGCATAGGTATTAATTTCTTTCCTGTGTTTGTTACTTATTATCACAGATGATCCTGACAGGGGAAGTGTAGCACTCGTACAACTTGATGTCAGAGTATGGGTAGACTTTGATGATGATGGTGCCCAAACACAGGCACAGTCAGGAGTGCAGAGGTTGAATCTGCACTGGGTTTAACATTCATCCATCCCCTGTGTTTACAGTGGACACAGCCAGTAGATCTATGCATGCTTATTCCAGTGAGCCTTCAAATATTGGACAGATGGAGAGTGAGACACTTGATCAGGATAGTATGGTTACTGTGGCTTCGGTGCTTATTGACTCTGGCCATAGACCAACATGTGGGCGAGGTGTCATGCAGGTGGGATAATAGGGGTGCTCAGAAGAGGCCTGCTGTCCACATTCCACCTGATGTTTGTGTGTCTTTCCATGCCACTCAAAATATGTTTAGGGCCATCATGGAGGCACAGGCATGTTCCAATAGGGCTCCAAGAAAATGCTTAGGGTTGTAGATATGTCTCAAGCTGACATTCATGACTGCTTCCACCATTTTGCTGATTCAATGGATTGGATAAATGACAAGATGGAGCAGGTGGTGTCTTTGATGAAATATCTACTGGGTGGGTGACAGCATCCATGTGGACATAGGTCAACCACATCATATGATGCTAGCCAATGTGGCCATGCCTGATCATGCTCGCATAGTGGCACAACTTCCACTGATCCATCAGTGGTTGAAGTGTCCACACCCAGATGTGGTAGAAAATGGGGTTGTGTTCCTGGATGTACTCATGAAGAGAGCTCATCCAGCCAACATCAGTCACATTCAGGTAGCAGCTCTGCATCTGATCATGGACATGGATGTGCCAGTGCAAGTCCTGGCAGAGCTAGTTTTCGTGGTCAAGAACAATGACAATGAATTGTCACCTCTACTGTGCACAGCTCACTTCTGACTGACATACCAGGACGTAGAGTTAGCACAGAGCTTGGCGGTGTTGTTGCAGACATTCACACACACATTTTACCTTGAGTGCCCATAGAGACACACAAATAACAGTTGTATGGGTCAGCTTTGAGGTTAACAACTCACTCTGTCTCACTGGCCATTTAACACTTTATACAAATGTCTGCTAGTTTCTCTTACTCATATTCACTCACTACCTTGTGTATCGACCTAGGCCTCCTGCCCCCACCCCCCCACCCCAAAACAAATACCCTGTGCAAATGATGATAACTGTGGCATATCATTGTTTCTATATTTTGGATTCAGGGATGCATAAGTCTTTTGTCTGATGCTCAGGATGCATAGCTGACTTAGTGTTCAGCTTATCTGTATTTGTGATGCTGCTTTGCAAATTGTACTGCTTTCTTACAGGTTTTTCTAATGTGTATATCCCTCTCAACCTCTTAGACCAACAGAGCTGGGCCAAGATATTAATAAAAGTGGGAAAAATGTCCAACAATAGGGAATTATTTGAAATATTTTGGTCTTACAGACATAGATAGTTGATAGAATAACATGTTTTGCATTACCATTTTCTGAGGGATATGAAGTCTGAAACTGGATGTGTATCATTATTTTCTGACTTCAATATTTAATGAATTTATTTATTTGATGCATGAGGCCTATTAGTTGATAGAGGACACGTAGTGATGTAAGCCATCGCTGTTACTTACTGATGTCACCAGTCATCACAAGAGAACACATACTGAAGGTGTCCTCTCCAAAATGAAAAATACCTAGTTCATAGGGCCTAACAGCATACCAGATTGTCTAATCCAATAGAACTAAGCAAGCAAACACTGGAGAATCCACACTTCATATTCTTCATCCAGATTATATCGTTTTTTTTTTTTTCCTGCAGCATTGGCACACAGCTGTTGTAATACCACTCCACAAGGGTGGCACCACCTCAAAGTTGAAAATTCTTCATACATGGTCACAAATTATATTGTTATAACTGGGCATTCAATTATTAGAGGAACTGACACTTACATTTTCAGTTAAGAATGAACATAGAACAGTGTTATGCTTGCCAGAAGCAAGAACAGAGGATTTGAGAGCTACACAGACCCTTAAGTCTACTTTCATATTGTGGAAAATAATGGAGAAGATAATAATGGTTAAGTTACTGACAGAAATGGAAAAGATGAGACGTGAAACCATATATCAGCATGCATATGTTGAAAATAGATCTATTACCACCTGTAACACTGTGTTCTATAACAATATGATAACAGCTAAGGACAAAAAAAAGTGTGCTGTGATGTAATTTATATAGATTTAACTTCAGCATTTGACAGGATCAAACATAAAACACTGATCAATAAATTAGAACAACCACGCATTGATGTACACTTGATAAGATGGATACCTGCATGGCTTACAAATAGGACATGGCAAGTATCATACAGCAATTGGACAGGTGAAATTTTAGGTTACAATAAGGGTGTCCCACAGATCTACCTTTTTCTTCTGAGATGTTCTACAGTCTGTATACAAATTACTTGAAATTGGGTAAACAGATTACATGTGTTACAAATAGTACATATCTAAATAAATTGACCGTTTGGGCAGAGGAAAATAATATGCTGATAAGTACATCAAAAACTATCCATATGAGATTTGTGAGACATAGATTGAAAGGTGAATATTTAATACAGAACACAATAATTGAAACTGTAGATTTATTTGATGACCTGGATACATGGGTATATCCAGCTTTGAGGTTTTTTTTTCTAATTATATTAACCAATTGGTTAATTAAAGTTATAGAACTATAGGGTGTATAAAAAGATTTATACAGTCTGGGAAATCAGAAATAGTCACTGTTTGTTAGCTACATTAGACCTAAACTTGAGTATGCAGTACCAATACGGAAACCCTATAAGGAAACAAGCATGAGTAAACTGGAAAGAGTACAGCAGAAACATACCAAAGGCATCCATGTATGTGAAAATCTAAAATTTTATCAAGGAATAAAATATCCATACTTGTGCAGTGTCTCATATAGATATTTAAGTGAAAACCTTATTCAGATATATGATGTCCTGGCTAATATCCCACCAGCCTGCCACCAATTAATGTGACACTTGGCTAATATCCTACCAGACTGCCACTAATAATGTGACACTCCCCACTTAAAACCCAGGTCAGTAATTAAGGAGCCTCAGTCTCCACAACTGACTCCAGTGTGGGAGCGTCATGGAAAATACCAGAGCACAGAGGACACACAAGTACAATTCCGAGGTTTCCCTTAAAAGCACAACAGGAACATGCTCTATTTCCTAGGACTGGACTATATACCTCTATCCACATCAAATGTAATTCCTTATCTTACACTTCAGAACAACGTGTTCCAGTTTAAGACCTCTGACTCATTCACACTCAAAATAAATTTACATCTTACAAACTCTATAACACTTATGGGAAGCCTAACACAGATTTTCAGCTGTGTCCCCTCCCAAATATAAATGGTACACACTACCACCAGAGTCAGACAGGTCTATATGCACTTCAAAGGGTGATCAATTATTAAAACTTAACTATCAAAATAAATGATAGCTATGACCAGAAGCAGCCAAGTATTTGAGGTGAACTGGGGAGTATCAAACAGGTATAAGCACTCTCTAAACTCTAAGAAATACACTGATTGTCCAGCCACAATGTAAATAAATGAAAAACATTTAATAATAAGTAAAATGATTACAATAATGTAAATCAATAACTTTCAATAAACACTAGAATTCAATCACCAGAAATGTAAAATTAAACTATAGGATAGAAGTCCATCATTCTAGAAAAACTCTATCTAAATAACTAAACTTTCCTAATCTAACTAGAGAATACTGTCCCTGATCTAATCTAAAAAATAACAGCAAGGCAAAGGCAGGCTTATAGCTCTGGTGAGTCCTTTTCCAGCTATCTTCTGCACAGCACTGTAACTGTTAACTAACTGCTCCTCTTAACTGACTTCAGCAGTCTCTTTTATATTCCAGGTTAATAGTCTCAACTGTCTTATTTAAAAAAAAAATAACAGTTAGCTGTTTGAAAAAAAAGTTATTTTTCCTGTCAATCAGCTGTTCAGATATTCACCTACTAACCAGGAACATTTTAATGACATCACCTACAGATCAGCTGATTCTCCATAGATGATTTGTACTTTAGAATCTCCCTAACTAATGTGCAATTCGAAATGTGTCAAAACACTGATAGATTCTTTTAACATTCTGTATACACAGGGAAATACTCCACTTTTTAAAAACTTATTTACATTTTCACAGTTAGACATGCTGGCATACAATAGAAGTCAATCTGAAAATACACACAAATCACCTGCCAGACATGCTAACACAGATGGCAGTGTTTTCATTCTCTTCACAAGGTATATAGGACATTTATAGACAGCTACCTCTGGAAATGTTTGGGGTTATCAAAAGGTAGTAGAGAATCATCAGACAACCTATATAGAAAATTCTGTAGGAATGAGAAGTGCACTACTTTGTTCTCTGACAGAGCAGCTGATGCATGGAATAGACTACCAAATTACATTAGAGCAAGCACTAGTTTAGATATTTTTAAGAACAGCCTGAACACTTACTATGGCAACAACTGTTTTTAGTATACTGGCAGGCTAGAAGGGCATTAGTGCTTGAAATATTTGTATGTATGTATGTATGTATGTATGTATGTATGTATGTATGTATATATGAAGCCATGAACTGTATCATTACATGTTTAACTAACTATGATATCAAAAATCTTATCAGACTCAACCACCAGTAATTTTGCTTCTGAACAGCAGATTCTGTCTACTGAATCTTGTTAACTTCTTTTAGAGTGTTACATAGGCTGTTGACTTGGACAAGCTATCCACAAAACATACCTTGACCTCACCAAGGCATTTAATACCATATCACATGCAAATATAGTAATTAAATTGAATGAACTCAAAACTAACCCATATGTGGTGAGGTGGATAGCCAACTGGTTTAGAGATAGATCTCTCATTGCGATGGGGCAGAGAACATCCTCTTAGAACATGAAATGGACCAATGGAGTCCTGCAGGAAGAGTTCTGGGGCTTCAGCTCTTTGGTATCTACTTTTCTGATCTCCAGTTATCAAATGAGGATATCTCATTAACAATGTTTAGAAAAGGATTATAAGTCAGGAGTCATAGTCACGCCCCCTCTCTGAAATACAAGCACGTGAGCCTGTACTTGTCGGATGGTGTTCTAGAAATGAGCTCAAGCTAAATGCCTAAAAGTACAACATCATAGCCTTTGGTAAGCATCTCTTATCTCCTTCTTATAGCATACATAATATACCACTTTAACTTGAAAATGTTGTAAAGGACCAGGTCCATGGGTAGACAGATTCCTTACATTCCATTATAACATTGCAACAGTGATTAGGTAATCTTTTTATGTGACATAGCTCTTAACTAAAGCTATATCTTTAAGATCTAAAGTCCTCACTTCCTTGTACCACACACCTAGACTCATCATTGAGTACAATACCACCTTTATAATTTACATTAATAAACATATCAAGCAATTGGAGAGACACCAGAGGTTTGTAAATAAAGAGATCATGGGCTTAAAGGACTTTAACTACTAGGATAGTGTGGAGACTTTGTCCCTTTACTCTGTTTCATATAGACTCCTTAAGGGTGACTTGTGCCATTTCTTTAGATGCTATATTAGATTTTTAGATGACATGTTTGTTCTTTGGGATGGGAACGTAGCAGAGGTGGATGATTTTGTCAAATACCTGCATATCACAAGTACGTTCCATAAATTTACATACCACACAAGTGTAGAAGGTATCTCACATCTTGACACGTATATAACCCACACTACTCAGGGTTTTAAATTAAGAATCTTTAGAAAGGACACCTTCAGCAACACTTATTTGGAATATGATAGTTGCCATCCAAATTTTCAAAAGAGAAATATAATTAAGGGGCAGTGCATTAGAGCAGCCCGTATGACCTCAGATCATAAGGAAATGGTACAAGAATTGGAGTATATTGGATCATTGTTTAAGGAAAGAGGATACCCCACTGCAGTGGTTGATGATGTGGTGGCCTATGTTATAAGCGAATGGGGCAGAAAATATAAGCCTTTGTTAGGAGTTGAGTTGGGTATAGGCAATGAACATGTGAATGTTACTACCCCTGATGGATTTAATAAGGCGTGTGTTTTACCCTACAATAAAAATACATTAGATGTTAAAAATGTTATTCTTAATAACTGGAGTATTTTGAAATGTGATTCTGAAATTTATGGATTGGTAGGGAATGTTCCTAAGTTTGTGCACAAGATAGGGCAAAACATGAAAAATAGGTTACATACTGGTAACTTACATATAAAGCCCTGTAGGACAGGGACTACTAAATGTGGGAGATGCAAACAATGTTTTGCTATATTAGAGGAACCACTAATACAAGTGAGTAATAAGTATCAGACTAGGATATATTTTATGAAAGGAAACTGTCAAACCAAGAATGTCATATATCTTGCCCAATGTACCAACTGTCCGGGATTTTATGTGGGTAAAACTGGTCGATATTTGACGGACAGGATAGATGACCATTTATATGCTATTAAAAAAGGTGATGTCAATAATGCCTTATATCGACATATTAGAGACAGTCCTGGATGTGAAACATTTAAGTTTGCCTTATTGAAAGTATTATTCCCTAATCAAAGGGGTGGAAATCTGAAGGCATTATTAAGTGGAAAGGAGCTGAGATGGCAAATATTGTTAAACGCCACCACCATGCCAGGAATTAATGATAATATACCAATTAAACCTATTTTAGAAGTCAGGATGTAAAATATATCAGTTGTGAGGTGTTTAACATTGTTTTACAATAATGTTTTACAAAAAACTTTAATATTCATGAAGGGGAAGTGATGACATAATGTGACATGTCTGTATCTGAATATCCAATTGCCATTGGTTATAATAGTGTATTTAAATGATTCTATTCATACTTTCAATGTTCTGAAGAAGTCTAGTACATAGATGAAAGCGCTTAACCTTTTATCGAATCTATTTTTTATATTAAATCTGTTTTTATATTATTTGGGACTGAGCAGCATTATTCGAGATTTCCACTGTGGTTTTTTGAGTTTCTTTGGTGAAGTTGCTACTACGTGGTTTCATTTTTTTATAGTTTCCTTTAGAACTATAAGGGTTACAGCAGTCCAAGAATTTTTATATTTCAATAAATCAAATGGTCCAACTTACTACGTTCAGTGACCTAAACCTACTCCAACAAATACATAAGACTAGAAAGACGGATATATTTGTCACATAGCACTTACCTATTTTCTGGAACAAGTAGTTCATTAACAGTTCAGAGCCTTAAACCCCTCCACCAACTTCCAACCAGCATGTGATTGTGATCATTTTGACAGTCACTATTCTGTAATACCCAAGAGTAAGACATTTTAGAAATATATCATAGCTCTTAACCTTCCATCTCCAAAATGTGGAACACTAGCCCTCATAATGTGGAACAAATGGGCAAAATGTGGCACACGTACTAATGGCTAACTAACAACTTCAGCTAGGAAGGTCTTAAGATGGTTAAAATATGCTGGTTTTACTTATAAAGAAAATCTTTAATGAATTAATATTATTTATTTCTATTTACCATGGATTTCACTTAAAAAAATTTCCAACACTGAATGTGTTACAGACCCTTTCAATGTGAAACTTCGCGGAACTTCAAGGAACATGAACTTTTTAAGACCCCAAATGAGGTACACTTGAGAAGCATGAAATATATAGTAAAAATAACATCACTTTTTTATTTCATATGTATATAAATGTCATGTGTACACTTTCTAGTAGGGAGCCAACACATTGGGTTATGGCCTTGACAGTCTGTGAATCAACAGAATGTTGCTGTATGTTCAACTAAGATATTGAAACAATAACACATTAGATAAGGTGCTTTATGTATGATTGTATTAATGCAGCCTAAATACAGTTGCTTATTAATGTATTCATACACAGATTCACTTTGCATGTGAAGGTTACGTTAATTGCTTGGTTTGTGGAAAAAAGATAATTTGTCAAATGTAGCATGCAGCAATATGGTAGTGATTCCTTGAGAAGCAGTATTATATGATGTTTGTTACTCAGAAATAATAATTAAATATAGACACTAGGCATATTTCTCTTTATTTTATATGATTTCAAATGTCATCTTTGATAGTGCTAGCAAACTGCTGTAAGAAACCCTAAAATGTAGAATCTATATTAATTATGCTTCACAGATGTAATTAGAAGTAATAGCCAAACTTAAGCATGAGGAATATTTAAATTTATTTAACATGTTTTCTGTACATAGGTGAAAAAATACAGCCTTGGATAAGGAGCTCTGTATGTGGGACTGAATTAATACAGTTTCTACATACTTATAGGTTTATAGGTTCATAGGCTTGTACTAGGCTATCGGCCCTAGGGCTATACAAGCCTAGCCGTAAGAATTCCCTGGATATTTCTTCCCACACTATTTACTTCCCTGGACCCCTGTCTAGCAGGGTGACTGACATGATCCCCTGGGTGAATTTCCTTTCTCCCATCCAATCGTCAAGGTTCCCTTTGAAGAGGGCCAAAGAGGCGCTCTGCTTGACATGTATGGGCAGTCTATTCCAGAGTCTGGGGAGTCTCTGGGTCAGGAACCTATCCCTCCAGCATGTTTTGTTTATTGTGATGACAAGGTTTAGATCCCTGGAGTGTGGGGCTCTGAGGGATTGGGATTTCTTTAAGTGTAGCATGTCCAACAGCTCTGGGTTTGACATGGCCTTGTATGTTAAGCAGAGATCACCTCTGAGTAGATGATATGCGACAGAGCATAGCTGGAGTTTTTTAAGGCGGTCAGGGTAGGGCATCTGCTTTAGGCCCGTGATTCTTTTAGTGAGGTATTTCTGCGGCCTTTCCAGTAGTTGCAGATGTCTTGAGAGATACATACCAAATGGGGCATTGTATTCTATAATGGGTCTAATGAGGGATGAGTACAGTGAGACAATAACCTCCTTTTTTCTGGATGAAAAGCCCTTAGTGATGAGGTGTGCCACATAGAATGATTTCCTGACTGTTGTGGCGATGTGGTTATCGAAGGTGAGACCACTGTCCACCTGTGTCCCTAAGTCTCTTATCACACTTTTGGTGTTTAGTGTACTGCCACCTATGTGGTAATTCACAGGAACATGTTTTTTCCCAAAAGGGATAACTATACATTTCTTGGCATTGAGCTTGAGCCCATGGCTGTGACACCAAGCATTTGTTTCTGTAAGACCCTTTTATAGAGTATCCACATCATTTGGGGATTCATTAATGGCTCCCAGTTTGCAGTCATCTGCGAACTTTGTTAGCCAGAGTCCCTTAATGTTGGCCTGTACTTCAGATAAGTAGATGCCAAACAAGAGCGGTCCCAGGACTGAACCCTGAGGTACTCCACTTGTCACTTGCCTGGAGCTGGATTTGGAGTCAGCTACTTTTACAGTGTGGGTTCTGTCAGTAAGCCAATTGGCAACCCATCGAGTGATGCAGGGATTAATGCCCAGTTTAGTAAGTCTAGCTATGACTTCGCAGTGGGGTATGGTGTCAAAGTCCTTGGCGAAGTCCAGATAGGCTGTGTGGACTGGTTTACCCTCATCCACAGCTCTGTAGACTGATTCGAAGAAGTCAATCAGGTTCTAGAGACAAGATCGGCCCTTCACAACCCCAAACTGGGTGGGGTCCAGTGTTTGAAGGTTGTCAATGCCTTTGTTTATAAGTTCCATGATAATACACTCCATGGCCTTGCAAATCAGACTCATCAGACTGATGGGGCAGTAGTTCCTGGGATCCAAGGTGGATCCCCCCTTGTGGAGTGGGATAACTGCAGCTATGTGCCACTCAGTGGGCACAAAGCCTGAGGCAAGGCTATGATTAAACATGACACTTAGGTGAGGTGCCAGTTCATTTTGTAGTTCATGTAGTACACAGCCCAGGATGTTGTCTGGTCCCATGGTTGCTGTATTCTTTGGAGAGTGCGTTTTTTACCTGTGTGGCCATTATTACCTGAATTTGGCAACCTTCTGGTATTGAGATGGGCCATTTAGGGTATGAGAGGGGGGTGAAGTTGGCACTGAATTGATCTGACTGGATATTGGCAATATCCTTGGGATCAGTATATTTAATGCCATTGTGTTGTAGCTCAGAGCAGATCTGAGCATTGCCATTTAGATTCTTGACAGTTATAGAATGCCTTGTGGTTGTCTTTGTAATCTTTGGCAGTTTTATTTTCGTAACTAGCTTTTGGAGGATTTTTATGAGGGCTCTCAGCTTCTTACTGAGGCTGGTAAGGGAGTTTTTGGCATCCTGTGATTTTCTTTTCTGCAACAGTTTCTTCCTTTTGTTGTATAGTTTGTTTATGACATGGGACCACCAGATTGGCTTCCTTTTTTTTGAGGAGAGCATCTTGGTTCTATTTGGGATGGGACGATTCATGTGGTCTATATCATATATTAAAAATTCCACAATGTCAAACACCATATGTTCAAACTTGAAATTTCGAATATTGAAAACATCGAACGCTCAGAATAGCGAATTTTTTCCCAGGGAAAAAATCTGTTGTTCCGAGAAACATACACACAAAACAAGCACATCAAAATAAATAAACCACACAAATACAGTTAATAAAACCCAACCCACACTAAACCACACATACATCACTAACTATCCACTTGCCTTAACCCGCGCCCTAACCCTAAGGTCTGTAACTATTGCACACATACCCTACAAAACTACACACAAACAAAGCAATAAATACACACACATACAGTTAACAAAACCCAACCCTACACTACACCATACATACATTACTAACTATCCACTTTGCTTAATCCGCACCCTAACCCTAAGGTCCATAACTCTCGCACCACAGTGGAGGAAATAGCAAACTCCAATGACGGCCCACCGATTTATTTCCCTGGGAAAGAGATTGATGTTCCATCAGTTCGCTCTTCTGTGATTTCGAACATTTCAGTTCGATTAAATTAAATTCAGCGTTTTCAACATTCAAAATGCTGATAGTAACCCGATTCATGCATGAGTGGATGTGCCCGTACAGTGTCTTAGTGTAGGATTCAGCAATCGGTCTTTCAGTTCCCATCTGCATGGGTGTCATGAAGTTTGTCACTTCTGACTTGAGTAGCATGAAGTTGGCTTTGGAGAAGTTTTTTATGGAGGTTTCCTTACTGGGGGGTGGGGTGGGATGTGGATGTTAAGGGTGATTAGCTTATGGTCAGACCTGACCATTGAGGGGGTGAGCATAGGTATGGAGCATCGATTTCCCATGTTGGTAATGACCAGGTCTACGATATTGGAGCCCCTGGTGGAACTGTGGATTATTTGATCCAGGGCATTGGAGTTTATGAATTCCAAGAACCATTGGGAAAAGGTGTTGGTACATGAGTAGTTTTCCCAGTTAATGGCAGGGTAGTTGAAATCACCCAGTATTAGGGTGTTTGGTTGTATCTTAATATTTTCCAGTATGTTTAGAAAGATGTAGTGAGAATGTTGGGGCATGGTGGGGGATCTGTAGCAAGCTACAATTTGGATTGCAGTCTTATCTAGTGTTAGTTGCACCTGGAGAATTTCAGATGCATTGTGTTGGGCAACTATACTGGTGGTGTGAATATCCTTGGAGAATATGGACACTCCTCCAACTATCGTGTTTCGTCCTGGTTTGGTGGCTGAAAAGTGTGGTAAGAGTTGTAGCCTGGTATTGCAGGGGTGCTCTCTGAAGCCTTGAACCAGGTCTCAGTTACTGCACAGATATTGTTGTTCTCCATCTTTAGGAGTGCCTCGAGAGAGAGTGCATTTTGAGGTTTAGACTGCTAGCATTGAGTAGCATTACCTTCAGAATTTGCATGCTTGTACCTGTTACGGTGGTGAGTTTGTCCTTCGAACTTTGCCTAAAAAAGGCACTGTAGGGGTGGCAAGAGCCTTAGTCAGTAACCTGAATTCCAGGGGCGACAGGTGTAGACCATCTCTGACAAAGTATCATGGTCTGTTGATCATGTTGTCCCAGGCAGACAGATACTGGATCCCTTTGAATGACACTAGAAGCTTAGCCAATTGTTGAAGTCAATCATTTTGTCCTTATATTGTGGTATCATTCTGGGTGAAGGCAGGATGCTACTCAGGGCTAGGGTCATGCCTGCCTGAGCCACATGATCCGAGAACTCTTCCATGTCTCTTTTCATGTAGTCCAGGGAGGTGCGTCTCAAGTCATTCACTTCAACATGCACAATGACAGAGTCATAATTGTACCTGTTGTGGAGTGACTTGAGTGCATGCATTATGTGGCGGATCCTGGTACCTGACAGGCAGCTGACTGTAATTTTCTCCTTGTTCAGCCTGGTGAGTGGGACATCAGTGTGCCTGACTATAGAGTCACCTATGACTAAAGTGTTAGGTACACTGTCTTGGCTAAGGGGCTGTTGCTGGGTGGCACACTGGTGTTGTGAGCTATGTGACACTTTGGTTGTGACTGGTGTTTGTTTGCATTTCAGCTTCGGAGGTCCTTGTTGCTTGGGCAGTTTACAGTTAAGGGACTCTGCATATGTGGATTTAATGATGTTATGTGTGGGTGTTGGTGGTGTGGGTTTAGAAGGGCTATGTGTTGCTTGAGGTGTAGGGCGGATGGTAACCTTCTCCTCTTGACTGTCTAGCACAATCTTGGGTGGAGAGAGCTTTGCTTCCAGTTTGGCTATGTAAGTGCATCTCTCAAGGTTGTAGTGTTGGGTGGTAGGAGAAGAGGGTTGTCTGTGTACATGAGGCAATTGCTGCATTGCCCCAGTATGCCCAGATTCACCAGGTGGACAGGAGAAATCACCTGAAGCCGACCCTTGGACATGCCTGGTTTGGTGCCTTTTTTGTAAGTACAGGAGCTGTTTTCCCTTGTCTTAGCAAGGTACTTTGCAGTTATAGGCTGTTTAGTGCCTACAATTAACTTCTCCTTATTAACAAGGAGAGCTGAGTGCTTGTATTTTTTAAGGCTTCTTAGTGCTTTCCAGCAGGTATTAGAGCAAGTGCTAGTCACAGTGATGCTTAAAGATAAGATGAAAAAAAATGGTTTATCCTAAACACTGCAGTCTGCACTAGATAAGTTAGATGTGAAAGTAGGTAACTTAAGTTTTACCTGTCTAAAAAGTTAAGTTTTAGTGGAGAGTCACTATTTTTAAAACAGCAAGATAGATTGAAAGGGGGTGGTCACTTTTGTATTCTGGTACTATGGAATACGGTAGGATGGCCAATAAATTTAAATAGCTGAAGGGGAGTGATTTCACAAAATGATAATGTGCTTTCTCACACAAGCCAGTGAAAGCAGAGAGGGAATTAAATATATGGACAAATTAACATAAGAGGCAGGCAACTAGAAAGACAATGGTATTTAAGAACACAACAATAAGCGGGTGGGGAAAAATTCTGCCTGACTCACAAGAGACAGATCTGTGGTCTCTTTTGACATTTTAATATGCAGTTAAAAGCAGAATACAAGTAAAACTCAAGGTAGAAAAACAAACCACAGTATTCAAAATGTAAAAAGGCAATAAAGTAATACAAAATACAACAAATAAAAAGCAAACTAACCTTTCCTTCACAGCAAAGTGTAGCAAAGTCTGGGTGAGCCTTTCTAGTAAAGCCTTTCTAGTAAACTATTGTTATGTATGAAATAATTAACCCAACCATCAAATTATAGTCTATTCATACAGACCATATCTAGGAAATTGGCTTTGCCTGTTTAATGGAAAAAGCAACATGCAGACGCATGCTTGTTAATACCCTTGTTAAAATATTACATAAGACATAGGCACTCATACATTAACATATCTTTTCTAACCTTCTCTGACTGATTCTTTTAATTATCATGCAATATTTTATATGCACTACTAATCATTCCCCTTTTAACGACAGCTTTTGTTATAGATTTGACTAAAACACTCTACCAGAGCAGGTCTTTCATTTTATCCCTTTCTCTTTGCCTTTGCTCTGATTTCAATCCTTGACAGGGAAGGCAGTTTCTATTCTGCAGTCCAGACTTCTTTCTGGCCTCATCCCACACTGTTATATTTCCCTCTGTGGTTAATGGCTCCCACCACCATGGTTTCTTTGTCAGTTTCCTCCAGTAAATTCAAAGCCTCTCTTATCTATTTTCTGTACCCCTACTTGCAGTCATCCCTATTGGCAAAATCTCCTTTCTCCATTTGTGTGTTGCCTTAGTTCTTAGAATAAATTCTGTCACTTTATGAATATGATATTATGGATGGTGGGTATTATTCTTCCTATGGATCTGCAAACAAAATGCCACTCTCTCCTTATTTCTTGACCCCTCCCTCCTCTTCAACATCTCCCCTTTCCACTATGATTTATAATCTTCTGATTGTCTTATTATCTATGAGCCTTAGCACTGTAGTGATGTTACCCTTGGTATATATTTATAAAATGTCTCACTCTTGGTATTACAGAAGAGTGACTACCAAACAGTCACAATAAGGTAATTAAGGTAATTCTAAGCCAGTTTGTTCTATTGGGACTATCAACTTATTTCACTTAACACTTACCTACTTTTCCTCCCAGATAAATTCCTTCAACTATTATTGACAATAATCCTCAACTTTTCCTCAGGTCGATAAAAATATGCCTTGTATATATGCAAAATTAAAGGGACAAAAAACATTTCAACTTCTTGTATTGTACTATCCATATCCATAGCCATAAATAATATCTTCTAGTTTCTTTTTGTATTATCTTTTGTTTAGTCTCTTCTCGTATATCCTGAGTTGCCACAACAGACCTTTTTTAATCCATACTCCTAAATGCTTCATCTATGTCCCTATAAAAATGGGAGTTGCTGAACCAAGTCATGCATAGGTACATCATTTATAGCTAAAGTCTTTGTTTTAACTTCATTAATTTTACATCCCAAAAAGATGTGAAACTGTCTCAAAATGCTTAATAACACCGAGATGTCCTTTTCTGAATTTATCAAGTACAAAATAATACCATCTGTAGAAATAGCCAGCTTGTCTTGATTACTATAGCAATTATTTCCTTGAATTTCTTAGCCCCTTACTTTATTTCCCATTGGTTCTAAATATAAAACAAAAAAATTGGAAAGAGGACACCCTGCCTGCTGCGTGGTTCATAGGTAAGTAATAGGCTAGCTGCTTTTGTGGGTCATTTTAAGCATAGCTTATTTCCCTTTTTATGCTCGAATTAACCTATCCCATTTGGTTAGAGATTGGCCTCACTCATCCTATGGTTGATGATTATATATTACCCCGAATGAGAAAAGCTGGGATTATACCATGGATTCTTTGAAGGGGTCTATATTATAACATCAAAGTTCTCTAACATCGAATGTTATAATATCGAACCCGTAATGTCGAATGCTGAAAACAGCGAAGGTGCAGGACACCGAATTCTTTCCAAGGGAAAGAATTTGGTGGGCCATTGCTGTGTCTTTGCTGTTTTCAGCATTCGATATGTTGGAGCAATACGGGTCGGGTTCAGGTAAGTGTGCGATTGTGTGTAGGCTAGGGTTAGAGGGTGGGTTAGGTGAGTTAGTGTTAGGGAGCAGGTCAGGTAAGTGTGTGGTTGTGTGGACATGAGTGTTAGGGCACGGGTACAGGTAAGTGTGCGATTGTGTGTAGGTTAGGGTTAGGGGGCGGGTTAGGTGAGTTAGGATTAGGGTGCGGGACAGGTAAGTGTGCGCTAGTGACGGACCTTAGGGTTAGGGTTGGGTTAAGGTAAGTGGATAGCTAGTACTGTATGTAAAGTTTAGTTTAGGTGTAGGATTTTAAGTGTATGTGTGTGGATGGCTGTTTTTTGTGTATGTTTGTGCTGTGTGTATGGTTCTCAGAATAGCAAATTTTTTCCCTGGGAAAAAATTCACTATTCTGACTGTTCGATGTTTTCACACTTCGGTGTTTAGGGTTCGATATTATAACATTTGATGTTAGAGAACTTCGATGTTATGATATAGATCCGTTTGAGGGGACCCATGCATGGGATAAAGCATTTAGGAGATGCTTCTGTCCATTAGTAGTATGGGGGCTGTTCTGGGGTAAATTTTCTGTTTCACTTCCATAGATCCAAGTTGCACTTGGATATGGACAGCGCTGAACTTTGTTTTATGTTGACAGGGAGTCAGTTCCCAAGCTGTAGTATCATCTGTGAGATATACCTTCCCTTCAAACCATTATGTTGATGTTGCAGAAGAGGTTTAGATCCTTAGACTGAGTATTTCTGATGCCGTTTGACTTGCTGATGTCCACTAAATCCATCAGTACTGAGTCATATTTATTTTATTTTTATTTATTTTATTTTACATTTGTTGACCGGGAGAGTCTGACTGTATATATATCTATATATCCATTTTCAGCGGAGGCCCGGGGAGAAAAGATACCTTGTATGGAAGACACAGATCACCTCTTAGCAGTCTGTAGGATACGGATACCTAGTAGAGTGACAGAACTTTAAGTCAGTCCATGTAAGATATGTTGTTTAGGTCTTGTATCCCTTTAATAAGGTATCTCTGTGGGTGTTCCAGTTGTTGCATGTGTCTTGACAGATACATGCCAAAGAGGGCATTATATTCAATGATTGGCCTAATGAGGGGTGAGTAAAGCTTTCCTCTGTTCAAACACAACTTATCAGAGGAACTCTCCTACTTTAATTTTTGTCTGTGATCTATCTTATATCATACTAATTACCTTATAATTGTATCAGGGAATCCAGATGTTTCCATTGCCCTAGTTAAAAAATCCCAGCTTACTATGTTGAATGCTTTCTCTTTAGCCAGACTGACCAACAACGGCAGTATTTTCTTAAATTTTGCCTTCTTCTAGATCATCATTGCTCTATTAATGTTGGCAAAAGTTTGTCTCCCCTCCACAAACCCACATTGATTCATATCTATTAATTTGGCAACACCTCTGCCATTCATTTAGCTGGTATAGACATAAACACGTTATAACCATGGTTTAAAATTGAAATGGGTCTCCATGAGGCTGGATCTGATGGGCCTTTACCCTCTTTAAGTAATAAATCCACCACATCTTTTTTTCCAACATTCTGATGCCTCCCCTCCTTTAAATACTATTAAACAAAATCATATTGATCTTTATCACTGTTTTCCCTCCTAACTTCCACTGGAACACCATCTGTTCATGGAGACTTCCTTGCAGACTGATTATAAATCACCATTTGTATCTAATCTCTTTGTTTCTTAGCTATTAGTTGTCTCAGCAATACTTTCTTGATTATTTCTTGATCAGTCAAGCTTGTGTTGCTGGATGTTGTACTAAGAAGCTGAAGTAACACATCCTCGGGTAAACTGCTTTGCCTTCAGATGTTCAACAGTGCCACATGTGGTAAACAGGGATAATATTTAGATGATATTCTGCACTTTTCAGAATTAATACTGATAGGGACAGGATACTTGACGCTATGCTGTTCCTGACTAATATAGCATTTGGTTGCCACTGTGTGTTAGGAAACATTTATTTTCACAGAAGCAAATGTGGCACTTTACAGTGATCTTGGAAAGCAATATACCACACTGGGCTGTTCAACAGAAAAAAAAAATGGGACAAATATTACAAGTAAGCAAGAAAATGGAGGTGATTTTGTTTAAAGTTTGCAAATATAATGTGCACAAACCTTTCAACAGTGATACATTTCCTGCCACTGTCTTTGTTCATAATTGTGGCTTGTTGGTTGGCAGATGTCATGGCAATCTGCTCATTGATCATTGTGGTTCAATATTGCATTGCTATCTTACTGCAGATAATCATAAAATGCAGGGGTGTTACATTTTTTTTGCCTGCCTGTGATGGACATGTGGACTAAAGCACAGGAGGATAATCACACCACTTGTGTATTGGTTAAATTACATTTTATTCAGAACTCGTTGACATTAGGCAAATGATCATTGTTGTTTGCCACATTGGGGACTCATAAGTATGTTGGTGCAGAAGCTTTTCTGAAACATATAAAGGTGAAACACTGGTTAAAGCATTCACAAGGACAGGGCCACCTTAGTATTCAGGCATGTGTTTATAAGTTGCGTAATGTGTGTAGGGTACTGCTATGGTAAGTCTGTATGCCGGTTATCCAGCGGCTGTACTTTTATTTATGAAATTTCAAATGTGTGGCATCGCTAACAGACATGCATAGATGCCTTTCTTTATGCAGTTCTTTCCATGTATGTTTTCAGCAATTGTCTTCTTAAGTTGTATTGTTTTGAAAGGCCTCCAGGATGAAATTCCTAGACAGGCAGAGCAATACACATCACTAAGCACATTGTTTCTGTGTCACCAGTATTTTTCTCATACTAGAACATATGTTCATAGGCTCAAAGATCATTGCATAGGTGTTTACTAGATTAAGGACCACTGGGACCTTTATAGGCTTAGCCATGCATCTCAAATGTAGGGGATAGGGCATGAAATTGAAGCTGAATTTGGCAATCAGCTGATTTGTTACATCTTCCATCTCTGTTTAAGTGTCTCCACTAATAGTCAGTTCTGTGCTCTGTTGTGTACGTCCTCTGAGGTTTTCCTTGACCTAGGAGGCTATCTTTATGTCAGAATTGATTTTGATAGACTTAATTTGCCATCTTAGTTGTTCTTTTAGCTTGATGTTATTCTGCTGGGCATTGCACTTCCTATGTTTAGCTATTACTTTTTTCCTTTTGTTGTATAGATTCTACCAAGGTGATTTTTTTTTAGTTTGTTCTGAGCTTGTTTCTTGTTGGCACAACTGTTTGTATGCATCTATTAACATGACTGTACAGAATTTTTGTGTACAGTTCTACAAAGGCAACTGTGTTCTCTGGGTTTGGAAGGGCTTGAAATTTTGTCTGGGAATCACTTAAAAATAGGTAGTTTGTCTTAGGGTAGTTCCTAACTCTTACAGTGTTTGCTGGGGTCACAGCACTGATTTTTATTTTGAAAGAGACTAATCTGGGGAGAAGGGGAGGGGGTGTAGAAGGCACCTATATTTGTGAGTACCAGATCCAGTATGGTTTTACCCCTGGTGGACATATGAACTAACTGGTCCAGGGTGTTTGTGTTTACAAAGTCTAGGAATTTCTGGGCCTGTAAGTTTAGGGTTGGTAGGACTCCTAACTAATGGAGGGGGCAGTTATAGTCCAACATGAATAAGGTATTGGGTGGAATGGTCAATTTCTCCAGTAAGCCTAAGTATGAGCTATGGGCTCGATCTATAGCTTGCAATGATATGATATGGGACTCTGCATATGGAATTTTGAACATGGAGACGCTCATGTGCATTATCATGTTTTACCAATTTTGTTTGTTTTTTTATGTACATCGAAACAACCCCACCTTCAGTCACTGTCTGTGCAGTAGCTGGTCTAAAGTGTGGAAGGCATTATATTCCTGCATTGCCAGGGTGCTGTCCGTGGCTTTAAGCCATGTCTCTGAAACTGCACAGATGTCAGCATTCTCCAAGATGAGGGGAGGTTGGAGGTTGTGGAGTTTCTTGTTTAGGCCCCCAGCATTAAGCAGTAACACCTTTTGATTGCATTGGATTGATTTTGCTAAACTGAAAGCTTTGTCAGTTTGGTATTGCTTAAAAAGACATTATGGGGGGAGGATAATGTTTTAGCCAATATTCAACAGCCTAATGGGGACAGGTGCACACAGTGGTCGGTTGACTGCATCCTCTCATGACTTTCTTTCTCATTTTCCACCTCCAAATACTTTCCTGCACATCTAATGACCACAAAGGAGGGTGAGGACAGTATGACATACTTCCCTTTCAGTGGATTCACTTGATGTCTCTCTTTCCTCCAGGAGTATAGCTCAGCTTGGGTGTCTGCCATGCATGTTCCAGCTGCTCCTCCAATCCTGGAATGCCTGATCTTTCTTTTGGATATTAATTGTGCAGTCAATAACACTTTCTCTCAATTACTGGTTCCAACAGTGATAAAAATAGCCAGCATCCTGATATCATGGGATACTAGAAGTGCCTGTTGCCTGACATCACCAAGGGAGGTGTTTACATTACGTAGCATCAGGTCTGAGTATAATCATATATTTTACCTGTATGCTATCTTTTCTCTTGTTGCACTGCATCTCTGCAATTGAGCAGTGACTGGTGTCCCATCGTATCACAACTCAACAAAGCCATGACTGTAAATGCCACTTGGCTACTAACCTGACCATTTTTTCAGATGCTGATGAAAATTATTAAATTTGACATAATTATTGACTGCTAAAAGACACATTAATATCATTGCTTACATTATATCACATTTATGTAAAGCAAATATATACACATATGCACACATAACATGACTGGAATAGTAAAACAATACTTGTAAACATCTACTTTTTATGGTATGGTGGATAATATCTGTGTACACACTCATGCTTGCTAATTTTTGTATTTCTACAGGTTGAATTTCATAATATATAAATGTATAAATATATATATATATATATATATATATAGAGAGAGAGAGAGAGAGAGAGTCTTATGCACTTAGCCACCTTTCATGTTCTCACCAGCCTATTGTTTTTTCTTAACTCACTATGTTCATCCCTGTTCACATTGTTTGTTTAGTCTGACAACTTTTATGTTCACACTTTCTGTCATTTGCTACACATGTTTCACTGTTCCTAGACCTTTTTGATATTTACATTCTCTGATCCAGCCATCTGTTTTTGAAAATACAGAAGGGGCCTCAATCAAAAAAATGAGTGAAATGTAAATAATAATAATAATAATAATAATAATAATAATAATAATAATATTAAGTGGAACCATCCATCCATCCATCCACAACTCCTTTTTTTAATTTTTTGAGCATGGGGTCAGCGTGTCACTTCAACAGTGACAATCATCTTGAGCTAAGGTTTACACCGCTGGGTGTGATTTGAAAAAAAAAAAAAAAGATTAACTTCGTAAACTGTCCATTGTGCAATCTTTTAAATTTAGTGCTACTTGGTTGCTCCATCTGACAAACTTTGTATAGTTAGCAGTGTGCACATGTTCATTGAGATATTTTACATTACATTTTATAATGAACTGCTTAGTGGATGGCATCTGTGGATGGCATCTTTGATCACAGAATATTTTGTGATGACTGCCCTGTTATGCAGTGGCAAACTCTACTTCAGTAAGAAACTTTGTACACCTATTTATTTATCATTTATTTGACATTTGTTGACCGGGTTAGTGCGAATGGGCAGCAGCCCTTTTTCAGCGGAGGCTGAAGGAGAAAAGCTCCAAAATGTACAAGTAACAAAAGTAATCACATGACAGAGTTATAACTAAAATTACAATAATTACAATATGTATGAGATGTATGTTGAAGCAACATACTAGAAAATGGTCATGAAATTGAAAACATAATATAGTATGAAGTTTCATACTATAGTAAGCAGAATTCAGAAAATATAGATAAGTTTGTAAAATAGAAAGTAACAAATATATAAACAGGAGATAAGCCCAGCGCAAAATCATAAGCACTATTCTATTTTTATAGTATTTATTACCAACCAGATGCAATTTAGAATATTAAACTAGTTTATGGGTGAAAGTGGCACTACTTCTGCAAAAAAGTGTGATAAAAATGTTATTAAAAGGAAAGAGTATTACTTTTGATAATATTACAGTATTTACTAATACAGAAACTAATGTAATGTCAAAAGAGGATACAACACAGATAAATGGGGTCTATATAACTAGACCGAAAGATCACAACAGTGAATGTATGTACATCGACACATGTACGTCGATGTACATACTAAGCGAAACACCTTAACAGCGAAAACCAGAATGCCGAATGTGTTTCATCATCATAATATGCCACACAGGTAGGTAAAATCTAAACTAAAATATTAAATTAATTAGCTTTTGCAGGGGGGCAAACCCCCCTGCACCCCCCACCCCCCTACTTAAATATACCAACTCTGAGACCGCATTACAGTGGGGAAAGGGATATATTTCCTTATCCCCACCATCGTGCTGCTGGCTACAAAACACATTCGGCATTCCGGTTTTCTCCGTTTAGGTGTTTTGCTCTGTATGTACATCAACGTAAATGTGTCGATGTACATACATTCGCTGTTGTGATCTTTTTGTCTAGTAATATAGACCCAGATAAATGACTACAATACACGCCATTATATGAAAAACATCAGTATACAATGAGGATGAGGGGTTCCTATCAGTGATAACTGTCACAACAGGCATTTGTACTAAACTAGTAATGGGAAATCTTGAAATGTTTTAAATATTCATTTCTTTATTGGTACAGACTCATATTTGTATATTACAAACAAACTGAAAGTTAACATTTCCTATGTCAGTAGCATTGCATTCAAAGGCAACCAGTAATATATTTTAGCAGGAGAAGGCCCACTTTTCAGGTCAGTTAAACAAGCCTAGCACAGAGAATAGAGAATAGTCAGGCAAATGAAAGGGTTTCTCTCACTTTACATTGCTTATTTGTGCTTTAATTTGAGGACAAGAACATATCATCCTGATTACCATTTGTTTGCCAACATGTATGCTATCTTGACTCATTGCTTCCTAAAAAGGTATAGTCATCAGGAAAGTGGAGTGCATGTGTATCCCCTGTAAGAGTATATTTGTCTTTACATGAGACTTCACTGTTCTCCCGAAATGAGTATACTTGTCACTGTTTTCTAACTCTAAATTTTTAAGTCCTGGAAAAAGTACATGATAAAACTAAGACATCTGCAAGCTGATATAATTTTCTAATCATGGCAGTGAAATGATCACCATGGAATGTTTAGAGTTGCAGTCATTTAGGTGTGTTTAGAAAAAGTTATGAAAAAATAAGACATATCTCCATGTTTAAATTAATAATCCAAAAGTTGAGTGCGATACTGTCATGTTGGGGTTGGTGTATTCAGAAATGGGTATTAGTAAAAATGATATTAAAACAAGGGTAATGTAAAGAGATTTTGAGATACAAATGCTCTTTTGGTAAAGCTGTTATGAATATTATCTATATTTTCATAACTGTATTAATTCCATAAAAGCTATGTAACCTACAGGAGAAGAAATAGTGCCATCTTATAAAAACATTAAGGCTCACGATTTTGAAACTGATACCTGCCATCTAACACAAATGAGTTTGTAGACAAACATTGCTTTGATATATTGCAAAATTATTACATACATAATTTGCACAGATTTGCCAATATTGCAGAACAGCAGTATGCTATCCCCTCTAGTCATAACGAAAGCTCTTGAACAGTTGAACAATTCCCTCACTGATATCTTGACTCTATCTTGAATAATTACATATATTTACAATCCTTTCTTTGACTATAATGCTATTTTTCTTTTCTTTCACAAATATGCTATATAAAATCTGTATCTACAGACAAATAGTTGATGCTAACACCTGTGTACAGCCATTTGCCTACAAAAAAGTTGTTATATTTTACTTTTTTTGTAACTCACACCATTTATCAGATATTATAAATGTAATGAAGTACATTTTCAGTGGAAGATTTTGGAGAAAAACTCTTGGGAAGCAAGTGGTTTCCTGGATTAGGCATTCTCAGGAAGCAAAGTGTGTTAATCAGCTCCCTCCTGCTCAGAATTTAATGAGTTAAAAAACATTTGCTGTATTTCTAGAGCTAGCCAGAAATTGAAATAATAGGAAATGATACATGCTTTCAGTAAGTACAGCACTACAACCAAAGTCTTAAGTTAAGCAATTAAGCACTTTAGTAATTCTTTTATGTAAGAAAGATAGAGAAACATGGCCTTCATAACCTTTAGGCAATCTGTATTTTTTGTGGTCTTTCTTCATGCATAATTCTCTTGACCAATTAGTTTAAGCAACAAGTTACAGTTTTGAACCAAAAGGAACTTAATTTCTTGTTTATTTTCTTGACTTGCTGAGTTATGGTGCCTGTGCCACCAACACAGTTTGCAGAGAAAAAATATTCTTTGCTGGGCATAATAGTTTATTACATGAAATAGAATATCTTGCTCTTTGATGTACTTTTTTCTTTATATTAATTTCTGTAATTTCTGTGTATAAGGCTTATATTGCTTACAGCAGATAAGATTAGTTGATTCAGTGTGAGTGATTATTTCTCTACAACAGTTCAGTTACAGTTTTTGTTAGATATAAAACTATGCCCTACAAAACTTTGTGTTCTTTAGCACACAGGTGATGGATTGCCTTTGGACATTATTCACATTTCTCTAGTCAATTCCTTATCGATATATTTTTCATATTTTATTGGCAGAAAAATAGATTCTGAAACAATCAAAGACCGAAGTGTGGTAGGTAAAAGCCATAAACAAACGCCCTACACAATTTCATTAATATGGCAGTCAGCTATGTTAGAGACAGCTCTTATTTAGAATCCAGGTTAGGCGATTTAATAACTTTTAGCTTCTGCTCTTGGGTGAGATTCAGAAATAATATAGAGTACAAAGCTGATGGAAACAAACTTCACTGCATTACAGAAATGCCACATATGAAGGTGTTCACCTGTTTGCCATAACCACTGTCAGTATGCACTCACTTCATATCACATGCTGGGATGTGTCAACGCACTACTGCCTACATTGTTATCATTCATGATCAGCCTACAAGCACTGTTTGGCTCCTGAAACTATATAGGTATGCTCATCTCTCTGTTTATAGGCATCCTGGAGACAAGTACATGTTATTAATATTGGATGTGAACCAAGCGATGATGGGTATTAAGCTCACTATTTAACAGGGTATAGAAAGGCCAGATGGTACTTATACATATGATTATGTCACAGATGTGCAGCTTTCATTCAGTCCATGAAAAAAGGGAATAAAAGTAGAAACACATTTGTTCATGGTGTTAATGCAGTAGCTCTTCACAGTGATAACTTTAGACCCATGGCAGAGACTATGGGTGACTTTATGTTCTATTACTGGGTGATCCAATGTTATTTCCATGATAAAGGAATCACCTGTTTTCCATGCAGACTTGCAAATAGAACATACACAACCCCTTCATCAGTGATCTAACTAATACTGTTGCACTAGTTTATGATTGGCATAGCTCTCAACCTGGAAACATCAAAAATCTGGACAAAGGCCTATGAAAAATAGGTATAAATCTGTATGTTAATTAACATAAAATGTACATACATAATTATGTAACCTCACCCACTCCGATGGAATTGTGGGATACCAACTTTCAAACACAAGCTGAAGAACAACCAAAATATGGCCCAGACCCTGTAGTAAATAATAACCATTTTTTAAAGTGTAGCAATGATGTTCACTGGGAAGGAAGAAGATGATGAACATTAGGATTTTGTTTTTGGTGACTTGCAGTACACGGGTTTTGTGTAAAAGTAGGACATTTAATAGTAGGCAATATTCTAATCTTAGCAAAAGAATATTATAGTTTAATAGACCTCCAAAAATCATTCTACATGGCCTACTGATCAGTAGAGTTTGTGCCGCCCAGGGCTGTCTTTGAGTTTGCCGCCCTTTCCCCCTCACAAAATCATGGTCGATGCCCCCCCCCCCCATACACAGCCCTCCCCCCTGCAGCCATTCCAATGTCCTATTACTATTGGCTATTTTACCCCATTTACCATAAACACTGTAACATGCATAATGCTTTACTTCTATAATGATTATTAGAATTTCATTTAAATCTTTTATTTTACATTTTATAGCATAAACACTAATAGACAGCTGATAAACAAAGCAATACAGTCTCACAATGAAAATAGAATTAGCATTAAACCTTCTCTGCCCTTGAAACTCACATTCATTGAAACAGCATTAAAACCCGCATTCAAAGAAACTGCATCTGGCCAGTGGCAGATAAAGATTAACTTTGGGCTGTTTTCAAACCATAGGCCCCTTGCTCACAAAACATACATATATTCTTTGATACACATTCCTGACTGTATTAAATTATATTCTGTATATAATAGAGCACACTTGTTAGAGCACATTTTAAATTCACTGTTTTGAACATTTTTCCAGTAAGCAATGAAACAGAATGCATGATTCAATAATGACAAAACTGCCCAGTTCAGAACACTTCCAACATAAAAGTCTACTCAAACTTCTACAATCCACTAGTATCAGTAACTATGCACAATCACTGCAGAAGTAAAAGTCATCTAAAAAATTCCACATTAAAGAGATCTGTAATTAATGAAGAGGTTGCTGCTAGCAAATAACTTTATATTTCATTGTTTCATCTACAAATAAAGTGCCTGTTGCCCTTGAGGAATAAACTGCCTATGTTGCATTTAAAAAAAATAATACGCTAGTAATATTGCAATAGGGAATGGATAGCAAACTGATAACAGGTTCATAGTTACTGGGTATCTCAGAAAGAGGACATTCTTAGGACTGCAGCATCCCCCCTTTAAAAGTAGAACACAGTACAGTATCAGCAATCCATCTGTATATTGTGGGAGTAGAACCCACAGACTTCTGCATTAAAAGGCAAGCATTCTACCTGTTGTGCTACTAACACAAAACAATTTGGCATCAGCAGCAGTAAGTCCCCCCCCCCTCCGAAAAACTATGTAGCACGAGAAATCAGGAAAAGGCCAACATTTATTGGGGAGGGGGGGACAAAGGCCCAAAACCAAGGACACATTTTAAACATTGCTTGTATAATCTTAGAAAAGTTGCTAGAATAAAATGTTTTGTGTTACCATGTGTTTCCAGATAGAAAGATTGAAACTTAGATGGCTATCATTATTTAGTGAATTCAGTTCTCACGAATTTGCCAGAAAACCACACATTTTCAGAGGAACAGACCAAAATATGAGCTAAACATGAGAACTATGGACTAAGAGGTGGTGGTATAGGTAGAGAATTTAGGCTCTTGCTCTTTGTACCTAAGGTACAGGGTTTGAGCCTCTGTAACCCTTATCACTAGTTATACCAACACACACACACAAAGCCCAGCAAAGACACTTGCAAATATATTGTTCTGAAAGCCCAGCAAAGACACTTGCAAATGCACTAACACAAACTACTAGCACACACAGAGTTTGTTCAAATGGAGTGAGCACACAGCAGAAGGACTTATCACACACATCAGCAGATTGAATGGAACAGCCCAGCACAGACTTGCAAATATAAAATACAAACCAGACTTTACACAGTTTGTGAGTGGCCCAGCAAAAAATATCTCACACGCACACAGAAATTTCTTCACACACACCTTCCAGAAGGAAAGAATAAATAAATAAATATACAGTTCATTCTGAATTATGGAGCAGCCCAGCAAAATAACAGACAGAGAGCTAGAGGAATTTGAACAGACTTTTACAACAAAAACAGTTCTTTTCTTACTCACACACAGAGCTAGAGGAATTTGAATGAACTTTAACAACAGATACAGTTTTTTGTTTCTTAACTCCTGGAGGCTGTGCCCATGTGGACAGACACTGCAAAACGTAAACTTTACACATTCCCTCCAAAAACAGTTCAAACTAAATCTCTGACCGAGAACATCACACAGACATGCTTGCCCTATAGGCTGTGATGTATGATGATGTCATTTAAAGTTGTAATTAAAAAAAAAAAAAATCGGGAATTAAAGGGGCAACTCAGGAATTCGTGGCACCCCATTATTTTACCCTCAAAACTGGTAATTACTGACGAATTCTGTATGCTTAAAAGATATGTTGGTGGTTGTGTATCTGACAGCTAGCATTACAACATGCTCATTGGCCACTGTGGTTCAGCATGGTGTCGCCATGTTATGGCAGATAGTCATCACACACAGCTGTGTTACATTTTATTTTTTTCCCTGATTCTGATGGATATAAGGACTGGAGCACATGAGGATAATCTCACCACTTGTGAACTAGTCAAACTGCACTCCAGATAGTACTTGTTGGTATTAGGCAAACAATTAAAGTTGTAAGTCATCCTGGACGTTGAGTATGTTAAGCATCTGACGTGTTTTAAGGAACTTATGTAGGTCAGCCTTTGTTTAGTACATTCGCATTTAGGGTGGTAAAGGGAGGGAGCACCACAGTACACAAGTATATTTGATTAGCTGCGTAATACATTTTAGTTACTATGGAATTGTCTGTATGCTGGTTATATAATGAATGCATTTTTATACATGAGAGTTGGAATGTGTGACATTGCTAAAAACATACATTGAGGCCTTTCTTTATCCAGCTGTATTACTACACACTTTCTGTACATATCTTAAATTTTATTAATTGTTAATAGGCTTTTAGGAGGTCCAGGAATACTGAGCATCATTTCATTGCTAGATGCAGTAACTAGGTAGGCAGTGAGATACAGTATGTCCCATTAAACATGTTCTTTCTGTAAAGCCAACATTTTTGTCACTCTGTGGAGTATGCTCAGGATTTTACTTCGCATTCTGTGCCTCACGATAAATATTTTCCTGCATATACTCTGACTACAGAGGAGGCGAATGACATCAGCATGATATCCTTCTTTGTCAGAGGATTTGAATACGTCTCATTATTCCTGGGGGTACAGTCCACCCCAGTGAGTCCAGCAATCCAGAGAATCCTGGGCTTTTGTCAAGAGATTAATCTTACAGTCAATGACAGCTTGTCTCTGATACCCATCGTAACAACAGCGGAAATGTCCTGCATCTTGAGTGAGATACTATAAGTGATTTGAAGTGACTGTGCCCCATTTAACCTGGGAAGTGCTTACACTGTTTAGAGTCTGGTCCAGATGCAACATCCCATTGTCCATCTGTATGTCATTTTCTCCGATGGTGTGTTGATTCCTCACAAATCAAAAGAGGCTGGTATTCTACCCTATCCGTATTAAAGAATGCCATGGCTGCACATGTCTCGCCTTTCTGTAAATCAGCTCTTTTTTTCAGCATACTATGTGTGACTGCCTGATGGAAATTACTAAATTTCACATGTGTGTTGACCGCTAATATACAAATAATTATCTATTCTGTGTTACACTTAAGCACTGCAAACTTCCACATGGTGGCATAGCTGGAAAAGTAAAACAGTACATCTATGATTTTACTGGATAATGGATACAGTACATGAGCACATT
This sequence comes from Protopterus annectens, assembly GCF_019279795.1. NCBI lineage: Eukaryota > Metazoa > Chordata > Ceratodontiformes > Protopteridae > Protopterus > Protopterus annectens. Next base: position 638,275,639 of record NC_056732.1, read on the forward strand.
CATTTTTGGCATATTTTGTAATCATAAAAGACTGATTTCAGGATATATGCATGTATACAGTCATATGCACTTAGACACCGTTTCTGTTCTCACCAGTTTGTTTTTTCTTACACTCACCTTGTTCAAAAGTGTATACCTTGTGATCCCACCCGGACTGCAATATCTTTATGCATGTTTGCATTGTTTATTTGGTGTGAGTATTTCTATTCACTTACCTGCTGCATTTCATCATCATCATCATCATCATCATCATCATCATCATCATCATCAGCATTTCACCTTTTCCGCATTTTCTTTTGGGGTTGGGGTGTCATGTAAACTGCGACTATCTCTCTTGATTCATTGCCACTCTTTTACCTTCTTTAACAGTCATACCTGACTCTTGCATACCTTCTCTCAGTCAAAATCCATCCCTCTCATTCCTGGATATCCTCATTTCCTACTGCCTTCTTCCTGTTTCCTTCACGTCTTCTTCACAAAATCATCTTCTGCTTTCCTGCACATGACCTTCTCTGAAATCAAAGCTACTTTGGCCTCTGCTCTGATTTGCTCATTTCCTCATCTGTCTTACAGTGTTCATCCCACTGCCTGTCTCAAGCATTTCAACTCCATCAGCTTTAGATTCCTCAACAGCTCTGTCTTCACTGCCCAAGTGTCTGTATCATGCAACAGTACTGGTCAAACTACTGTTTTGTACACCTTACTTTTCAGCTTCTTTTGCATTCTCTGTCAATACTTCTGACACTCTGTGGCAATTGGCTACAATCCCTCCAATTCTAATTTTGACCTCCTCCTTTAAACTTCCTTTCTCCTTGACCACTCATCCCATATACTTCCTGTCTATCTAAATTTTTAGCTTCCTCTGATTCCCCCATTTTCTGTCATGACAGCTGTCCTGTCTGTTCTGCTTTGCTCTGTGTGCCTTCAATTTTTCATTCCTTTTCCCTATCCTATCATTTGTTGAAGTTTGTGTTCAGTCTACTTGTCATACCACACTGTTTGCATATGCTAGCTTTGTTGATCTGTCTCCTCCAACCTGTTTGCCAGTGTTGTCCATTACTAGTATGAATAGCAGAGGTCTCAGAGCTGAACCCTGATGCACAGCTACTCCCATTGTGATCCTCTTTCTGAGTCTGAACACTGTTTGTATTTGTGTCATTGGGTCCTTGTAAATAGCTTGTACTAAATAATACTGCCAGTGCTTTTGGGATAAACCATCACAGGACTGCTCAATTCAGCTTTCTTTGGACATTGGCATATGTCTTTAAATACCCAGTTGCATACCTCTCAACCTCTAAGAGCAAGAATTTAAGACAAAGTCATTAATAATAGGGGGCAAAGGGCCAGATATAGGGAAACTTTTGAAATATTCCTCTTGCAAACTTAGCAAATTGATAGAACAATAAGTTTTGCATTAGCATTAATTTTCTGAAAGGTGTGAAGTCTGAAACTCAAATTGCTGTCATTATTTTTGACTTCAACCCTCAATAATTTGCCAGTGATTTGCAGAAAATCACAATTTTAGGAGAAATGGAACAAAAATATGAGAGAAAAATGTGGACATTCTGCAAAAATCAGTACAGTTGAGAGGTATGTGGATTTTTCCCTCACCCCCAACCTCTCCACTATGTGTCTCCATGCAGAGACTGAATCAGTTATCCTGCAGCTGACCTGAATCTGTGCTGCTGATCTCATATCTCCGTTTGTACTGCTCTGTATATTGATTTATCAATCAACCTCACCAGTACATTCATGCAGTGAGACCAGAGTTTGATACCTCTCTGCTTCCCTCAGTTGTAGATGTCCCCTTTGTTCATGTATCCCGGCACTAGAATGCTTATTCTGCAATCATATGGGATACACCTCCCCTTTTCCACTGCTGAGTACTCTCAGGCTTCATCCATTCTCTCTTAACTCACCAATCATCTTCACCTTATCCACTGAGAAATTAACTCTTCTTTTCCTGCACTTCTTTTTCTTTCGTTTGATGACTTCCTGGACTTCTGAATTACAGCACCAGCTTTCTTTATGTAGCTTATTTCCACACCTGGCTCAATGGCATATGTGTTTTATAGTCTTTACAAATACTTTAAGATGTTGTCATTCTTATCTTCCACATATTTCATCTTCCTCCAGAGAGGCTGTGTTTTATTGCATGTTTTTCACATTTCCCAGGTTGCAGCTTACATATTCCATCCCATTCCATTCTTCTTTAAAACGCTAAATGTGTCTCAGGCCACAGAAAGTAGTGTTTTCCTTTTCTATTCCTCTTTTTCACATTTCCCTTATAATCAATCATATTGTTTGCTTCTGTGAATCCTTCTTCTGTTAACCTATCACCCCATTTCCTAGTGGTACTAAGGCAATGAGCTGTAATTACCACATGGACGTCTAACTGCATTTTACATACACTGCAAGTATTACATGGCCAAGGAAGGCCATATTACCACCCTAAAAAATGTAGTTGTCTAGCAGTGTGCAGCATTGCTATGGATATTTGCAAACTTTGCAAATGTTTTTATTCTCATAATACTTGTCTACAGTTTTCATAATGCAGCACTTTACATTCATTCCTGCTGTTGCTTAAAGCTATTTTCAGTGCAATGAATTTTGATGAACTGTTTCTTGTGATTCAGTACTCTGTAATGCTGCTTCTATTTTTTAAGGCTATGTTGCTTTCTGAGTGGAAGACTGCAAAGAAATGCTCTGTTCTTTTAGAATCAGCCATGATAAAAGTACATTATCAGAATGGGTACCGAACCACTAATTAAATAGTATACTGAAAATCATAATATCATGCCCCAGGATCCCCACTCCTCTTTTCTTGATGTACTGGAAAATATTAGGGTTCAACCAAGCACCCTAATAATGGGCAATTTCAACTACCTCACTTGTAACTGGGAAAATTACTCATGTACCAACTCCTTCGCTCAATGCTTTCTGGAATTCATAAACTCCAATGCCCTGGATCAACTTATCCACACCCCCACCAGGGGCAATAATATCCTAGATCTAGTCATTACCAACATGAGTCACTGGTGTTCCACACCTGAAGTCAACGCCTCATTGGTCCGATCCGACCATAAGCTAATTACCCTAGATATCCACATCCTGCCCCCACCCCCCCATTAAGGAAACCATGGTAAAAAAATTCTCCAAAGCCAACTTCATGCTTCTTAGGACAGAAGTGGTGAACTTCATGACACCCATGCAGATGGACAATACAGTTCCGACTACTGAATCCTACACAATTGCACTTTATAAGCCATTACATGAGTGCATGGATCATGCTATCTCAAACAGAACCAAGATGCTATCCTCCAAAAAAAGGAAGCCAATCTGGTGGTCCCCTGCCATAAACAAACTGTACAACAAAAGGAAGAAATTGTTGCAAAAGAGAGTAAAATCCCATGAGTGGAGGAGCTTCCTTCTCAGCCTCAGTAAGAAGCTGCGATCCCTGATAAAATCCTCCAAAGCTAGCTATGAAAACAAAATCGTCACTGATTCTAAAAACAACCACAAAGCATTCTATAGCTATGTCAAGAATCTCAATGGCAACACTCAGATCTGCTCTGAGTTACAGCACAATGGCACTAAATATACAGACCCAACTGATATTGCCAACATCCTGGCAGATAGGTTCAGTGGTAACTTTACCCCCCTTTCACCCCCTAAAGAGCACATCTCTATACTGGAAGAATGCAAAGTTCCTGTAATCACAGCTGCACAGATAAAAAACACACTCTCCAAAGCCAAGAACACAGCATCCATGGGACCAGACAACATCCCAGGCTGCGTTCTACATGAACTACAGAACGAACTGGCACCCCACCTAAGTACCATGTTCAGTCATAGCCTCACTTCAGGCTTTGTGCCTGCTGAATGATGCACAGTGACAGTTATCCCACTCCACTAGGGGGGAGCCACCACGGACCCAGGGAACTACCACCCCATTAGCCTGATGAGCCTGTTCTGCAAGGCCATGGAACGTATCATCATGGAACTTATAAACAAAGACATTGGTAATCTCCAAACTCTGGACCCCACCCAGTTTTGGTTTGTAAAAGGCAGATCATGTCTCCTAAACCTGATAGACTTCTTTGAAGCAGTCACCAAAGCCGTAGACAAGGGTAAGGTGGTTCACACAGCCTTTCTAGATCTTACCAAGGCTTTTGACACCATCCCCCACTCTGGAATTATAGATAAACTCACTAAACTAGTTATAAATCCCTATGTCACAAGATGGGTCGCCACATGGCTCACTGACAGAACCCACACTGTGAAAGTAGCAGACTCCAAATTCGATTTCAGACCAGTGACAAGTGGAGTACCACAGGGTTCAGTCCTGGGTCCTCTCCTGTTTGGTATCTACTTCTCTGAAGTACAGGCTAGCACAGAAGGTTTTTGGCTAATGAAGTTCGCAGATGAAATCAAACTAGGAGCCATAATCGAAACTCCTAATGATGTGCACATCCTACAAAAGAGCCTCACTGAGACAGATGCCTGGTGTCAAAGCCATGGCCTCAAGCTCAATGCCAAAAAGTGCATTGTCATCCCCTTTGCTAAAAACTCTGTACCCATGAATACAACATAGGCGGTAGTATACTTATCACCGAAAGTGTGATAAGAGATCTTGGGGCACAGGTGGACAGTAGTCTCTCCTTTGATAATAACATTGCCACAGTAGTCAGGAAATCCTTCTACATGGCACACCTCATCACAAAAGGTTTCTCATCCAGAAAAAAATAAGTCATTGTTCCCCTCTACTCGTCACTCATTAGACCCATTATAGAATACAGCACCCCTTTTGGTATGTACCTCACAAGATATCTACAATAACTGGAAAGGCCGCAGAAATATCTCACAAAGAGGATTACCGGCCTCAAGCAGATGCCCTACGCAGACCGTCTCAAAAAACTCCAGCTTTACTCCGTCACATATCGCCTACTCAGAGGTGATCTCTGCCTAACATACAAAGCTATGTCAAACCCAGAGCTGTTGGACATGCTCCACTTAAAGAAATCCCTATCCCTCTGAGCTACACGCTCTAGGGACCTAAACCTTGTCACCACAATAAACAGAACATGTCGGAGGGATAGATTCCTGTCCCAGAGACTTCTCATACTCTGGAATAAACTACCTGTCTATATCAAACAAAGCTCCTCATTAGCACTCTTCAAGAAAAATCTTGATGATTGGATGGGAAATAGGAAATTCACCCCGAGGATCACCTCTGTGGCTCTTCTCAACAGGGGCAAAGGAAAATAATTTTCTTGGGTGGCAAAAGCCAGGGTACCTTTTTGGCTGGGCTTGTATAGGCCCTGGACCAATAGCCTAGTACCTACCTATGAACCTATGAACCTATAAAAATCATGAAATGTCAAAATCTTGAAACCTTACAATGGTGAACTTAAAATACCAACTAATAACATACATGTTCTACATACATACACTGTGCCACTACACAGCTAACCATCCAACAGCATAATGCTCCCGGTAGTGAAACGTGGATACAAACCCTAACATGGGTCCTGCAGTGGGGACAAGTCCAGCTCTCTACATAAGTAGGGGAATAGGTATGTTGATTTTATAATCTGAACACTTCATTAGTTTAACATTTCAACCTTGTACATTCAATGTTATGACTTTCACAGGACCCCATCAGAATGTAGGATTATGATATTAATAATGCCACCTTTTCTCATTTTTTTTAATTATCTTATCACCATGTTTAAGCATCGAGTAACTTCTTTTCACTAATGCATTTTTGTATCCATATTTACTTGTTTCTGTCCTAGCATACCATTTTTTATCCACATGCAATGGTTTGCTGAATCAGTAACTGCTAAAACCAAATTAAGGAAAAATACCTCAGTGCCCAATGCTGCAGCTTTCACAAAGCTGTACAAAGTGATATTTTCTCACACAAAATATCTGTTTTGAAGACTAGTCCGGATCAAATCATGAAATTCTTCTCATTGATTTATTTGTAACTCCGAACTCCAATAATTCTAAAATATTTTATTTTGTAAATATTCTGAAGAAACAGTTAACTTTGTTAACTTGCTTCCCCTGTTGCTAACTGCAACCAATGGAAACTAGAAGACTGTAACATCTTCTATTCTGTAGGTACTGTCTAACTAAACAATGTCAGTATAAACTACTTTTTAACACTTTCTGTATTAGTACGAATCTATGCAACAATCAACAGAAGCATATGGAAGATAGAATGATGAACGAAAAATTAAAATAAATGTAAATGACAGAGTGAAAAGAAAAATAAAGTAAAAAAAAATCTTTCACAAATATGATTATTGTAACAAATTTTATTTTTGTAATTACAGGTGTCATTATCTGTGGTATAGGAAGATGAAGCCCGGACTACAATCTAGATGACCAGAGACTGATTAGTGGCACAGATATTTGGAGTCCCAAGATGGGTTGAGTAGGAGAGAGCACCCATCCTATGAGGGAGAGAGGTATTCTTCTCCGATTCAGTGGTGACATTTCATGAAAAGAGAAGTGCTTTGCATACATTGCATGTGATGGAGACAAATGCTTCATTCTGCCAGGCTGTAATCATGTGTACAGCAATATTCAAGCCCCCAGGAGAAATCATTGCTGGTCCTTATTTCTGTAAATGTGTGTGTGAGAGTGAGTTTATAGCCAAAATAAGTCAATGCTTGGGCCAATTAATCACAGGAGGGCTGGAGGGTAGCAGGTAGTGGGCAAAGAAATACAGCATTAATACCAAGACAAACTACATTGTGTGAACTATGCTTATGTTGACATCCCAAGCCAGCAATATGTATGAATTGGTACTTAGTTGTAATCATGAGATGCATTAAATTCATTCTTAATGTTGATTGCATTCATATGAATTAAACTAAATCTGGATGTATTTTTCTTTAAAATTGCACTCAGTAACATTGTTTGATAAATACTGAGTGAAGAAAATAGATTGTAGTCTCTTTAAGTACAACCATAGGCAATGCTGTACTAAGCAGAACCTATTCAGAATGCCTGGCAGTGAAGGTCCAGATGTAGACACAAGATTTTTATAGCCGGTGAAGGTTATTCAAAAGGATTATCCTAGTACATATTGGATTCTATTATTCTGCAATGTTTTGTTGTACAGTAATGAGACAGATACTTATATATTATTAACAGCTGATAATTGAGAAAAAAAGCAATGCATGCAATAGTTTCAAAGCATGCCAATAACAACAGTATGTGAGAGAGAGAGAGAGACAGCAGTCAACAAAGTAGACTGTATCAGTTGCCTGTCATGTTGACCTGATAGAATAGACTTGCTTAAATATGTAGCATAAATCTCACACTCTGAGAAGATATATCTTTGTGATGATATTAGCCACTATTTTCTGATGCTATATACTGGGTCTATATTAGATGAACGAAAGTTCATCTTAGCGAACGTTCACATGAGCGAATATCCAGGTACTCGAAACTGCAATTGTGGGGGGTTGCACCCCCACCCCCCCTAAATATATATTCCAACTCCGAGATCACACTACAGTGAGGAAAGAGCAAATATTCCCATCTTCACTGTACCACGATCTCGCAATTGTGGTTTCGAGTTCCGCAATATTCGCTCATGTGAGCGTTCGCTAAGATGAACTTTCATTCATCTAATATAGACCCTATATACTACAGAGACGTGAAAATGGGTGGAAGAATAAAAACACCTAGAAAAGACAATGTATAGTCCTGCACAAAGTGCTTCTTTTTGTTATGTATCACTTTGCTTCTACATAAACATAGGGATACAAATAGAGTTATAATTCTGGGTAGTACAGTCAATCCAAGGTTAGCATTACTACCTCAAAGACCCTGGTTCTGTAGTTAAGATCCGATTAGATGGACTTTCTGTATGGATTCTTTATGGATGGTACTCATATTCCTGGGCTTCACATTTTGATTTGAGAAGAGAGGCACTACAAGATTATGAAAATCTCAGACTGCAAGGATGACTACAGAAATGTGGAGGACTTTTTGTGAATACACTCCCCCTATTGGAAATGAATAATATGATTAACGTATAAGTGATGGGGGTACAGCAACTATGCTGTTAAGGAAGTCTACACATGTTTGTAAATAGTTGTGAAGTTATGCCAGAAAGCAGCAAGTTTCAGTCAGAATACAGAGATGCAAGAGGAACTGACCTAGTGACAAAAGACTACAAGTGCAAAACAGATACAGCAACGTGGGTGTAAATAAAATAAAAAACTTTAATGAAAATAAGTACTTTCATGACAGAAAGGAGCTGAGCTGGTGCTTCTGCATACCTAGACATTTTTACTGAGGAGTCACTTGGGTAAATATTTATTTTTGATGCTTGTGCATAACTGGACATTTTACTGAAAAGGTCACTTGGGCGACTGTTTCATTACAGTGTTTGTGCTTACCTAGACATTTTACTGAAGGGGTAACTTGGGGGAATGTTTCATTTTAGTACTTGTATATTCCCTAAGCACACAACCTGTGGTGAGAGACCTGGGTACACAGGTTGATAACAACCTCAAATTCGACCGTCATGTAGTGGCAGTGGTCAGAAAAGCCTTTTACTTGATTCATCTCATAAGTAAATGGATTCCATCCAGAAAAAAGGAGGTTATTACCTCTCTATAGTCCTCCTATATTAGACCAATAAGTGAGTATAATGCCCTGTTTGGAATGTACCTCTCCAAACATTTGCACCAACTGGAAAGGCCACTGAAATACCTTACAAAGAAAATCCATGGCCTCCACCACCTGTCCTATGCAGACAGGCTCAAATCACTATCACTCTATTCAGTGTCATATAAATTGCTCAGGGGTGATCTGTGTCTCACCTATAAGGCAATCTTGGACCCTGCCCTACTAGAGATGCTCCATATCCATAAGTTAAACTCCTCATGTACTACCCTCTCAAAAGGCCTGAACCTAATATGTGACATTAACAAAACCAGCTGGAGAGACAGGTTTGTCTTCAGTAGGCTGCCCCATCTCTGGAATAGACTTCCCAAGCACATCAAACAGAGCACCTCACTGACCCTCTTCAAGCACAACCTTGATGAGTGGATGGGAAAACAAAAATTTGTCCCAGGGGTTCCACCTGTGTCCTTCATTGACAGGGGTGACAGGTGCTGACTGAGGTTTGTTTTTGGAGATAAACACTTGGCTAGGCTTGTAAGAACCCAAGGGCAATTAGTCTGGTAACCTCCTAAGATCATATGGTCCTATGAATGTATTACTGAAGGGGTTGCTTGGGTGAATGTTTCATTTCAGTGCTTGCGCATACCTGGACATTTTACTGAAGGGGTCAATTAGGTGAAAGTTTCATTTCCGTGCTTGTGCCTACCTGGACATTTTACTGAAGGGATCACTTGGGGAAATGCTTCATTTTGGTGCTTGTGCATACTGAGCCATGTTACTGAAGGGATCACTTGGGTGAGTGCTTCATTTTAGTGCTTGGACATAGTGAGGCATGTTACCAAAGGGGTTGCTTTGGTGAATGCTTCATTTTGGTACTTGATCATACTAGGAAATGTTACTAAAATGGTTGCTGGGGGAAATGATTTGTTTGTGTGTCAGGGAAGTTCTTGTGTATACGTGGTCAGACAGCTAAAATGATTGCTGGGCAAAATACTTTATTGTGTCATTTTAGTGCTTGTACATTCTTAATACAAATAAATGAAGGGGTTGCTGAGGGGTAAATCATTAACTTATGTGTATGGGAAGTGCTTGAGCATACATGGACAAAGAAGTTTGTGGATTGTAACTCCAATATCAAAGGTGAAGCACTGCATTTAAAAATGGATGTGCATACTACAGGGGTGTTGGACTATGAAATGCAAAACCACCTCATTGGAATATTTGTAATTTGCATCTCATTATTTTTCAGGCCTTGTATATTAGTGTGATGGTAGGAAGTACTGCCAGCCATGCCAGGAGAAATAGGGTGGTAGATTTGTAACATATGCCAGCACAGCTAGCTGGAATTTTGTAAATAATTATATGTCATTTGTATATCAAACTGATTTGTACAGAAGCATGTGCTGAAAATGTATTTGTGAGATTTGCTTGTATTAAAATGTATCAATAGTGTGCCCTGCTGGAAAGAAAATAAATGTTCATGCATTATTGTAACTGTTAAAATGTATATGTTGTAACAGCATATACTGGAAGTGAAGAGGTTAATCTTAATCCACCTGACTTTGCAAAATATTCTTGAAATTAAATTACTTTATTAGTTAAGCCATAAAGATGTTATCCCTCAGTTTTGAATGGTTCCAGAGCTCAATATCTGTGCTAGAGAATAGTTGGTAGCTTCTGTAGGAAGAGTGAAATAGTTTTATGCTTTTATGACTTCCAGCAGCTGCGCCACATCTGAGCAATGCTCTATCTGTCTGTATCGTAGCACATAGGTGCTGAACCCTAGTAGCTTCTAGTGATGGGGGATAGTGCAGGAAACAAAGTCAGATGACCAGATATATGTCATATCATTCTGTACAGAAATAATGTTTTAATATTAGAGGAAACTGAAGTCTCAGCAATGTTCTGTATTCTGTCTTGCATTGGACAACAAGGATCATGCACCCATCTTGCCTTGCTCTATTCAGAAAGTAGGTACAGTAATTATTTTTGTCAATCATAATTAGATAGTGAGACTAGCTAGATACTGGTTTTGTTTAACTGTGAAACTTTTCATCTGTGTTATTTTTAATATTCCCTGTGACTGAAACTCTGGGGTTTACTGTAAATAGATATTCAGCGTTTTCATGTTCTTTTATTATTTATTATTAAACATATTTGAAATTTTCATTGTGGCTGGTCCTTTTAGAAAATATTTAAGCTTTGAGAATATTTGCATATATTTATTTGGTGACAGCTCTGGCCACTCCCGAAGACTTGCTGTTTGGTCAACATTACCATGTGTATTAATATTAACTTGTACACAGTATAATTGGGTACCCTTGTTAGAGCCTTAAAGTAGCTGGCAGGGGTCTGGTATTTATTTACATTTGATAACTGGGTATTGCCCGACTAATCAAAAAACAGAAGTCCATTTTCAAAGGAGACCTGGGGAGAAACGCTCCCAAGTACAGTTACAAAAAATACAAGTACAAAATGTTTATAACATGTAAGATACAAAACATTGTACAATAAAGATCATAATGTACACATAATTACAAGTAAAAGATAAAAGCAGCTTAACATTTTTTATTATTGGTAGGCTGAGCAGGGTAAGGAAATAGCTTAGCCAGAAAAAGTGCAAGAACATACCTAATGACTACAGAAATATTTTGTAAGGAGTTGTTTGAAGTTATACGTGTTATGAATAGGTAGTAGGTGCTGGG